>NC_053490.1:448145381-448445381 GCF_905171775.1 Rana temporaria | reverse complement strand
GACACAAGGGATACTGACATGGTCACCTATGCCTGTCAGGTAGGTAGTAGGACTCTCCTGCAGTCCTTTGCTTGTGTCAGTTGTACATATTAGGGAGTCTTAATTTTATTTCTATTTCTATTTCTTTGCTCACTGCCTGGACCACATACATTCATCACTGTGCTATATGTTTTCTTCTGCATGGTTATATCCTCTTAGTCCTCCATAAATTCAGCAGTGCCACCTCGTTGGTGCCATCTCATCAGTGCCGCCTTATCAGTGCCTGTCAGTGCCGCCTTATCAGTGCCCATCAGTCAAACTATAAGCAACAATTGTTTTTCCATTTTCAATAAGAGTTGGTTATAGCCCTTGTTATTTTTTTTTTTTTTGCCATCCGTTCATTTCTCTTTATTTCCTGCCCCATAGCCAAACAGGAAGTGAGAGGAAATCTCTGCAGATTAAGGGAAATCCCCCCCCCCCCAAGGCCCTCAGAAGTAGTGTCCTCACTGGAAAATTTCAGGGCAGGTCTTAAACAGGAAGGGGTGCACCTTGACAGGAAGGGTGGATCATATTTAAATTAGGGGTTGCACGAGTTTAGTCAGGCCTAGGGCAGCACAAAACGTAAATTCACCACTGGCGGCGGTGCTCGCCCCCCTCTCTCCCAGGCAAATCCACTCGCAAAATGCGAACAGGCGACTGAATTTTTTGAGGGCTGTTCTACCTTCTATACCTGTATGTAAGGAAGATTTTGATTAACCCTGCTGTGGCCTTTGTAATAGATTATGTTTTGATCAGCATTCTTTTAATTCTGGTATTTACCAGAAGCAGAAAAAAGCTGTTGGCTTTTATCAAGTTTTCCTATTTCCCAACAGAATAAACACATCCCGCTGTTGGTCTCCAGTAGATAGTTTGTGCCAGGAACAGTTTGCAGTACATTTACATATCAAATTCCATTTTTATATTGTTTTGGGACATTTAACAAGTCTATGTCCTGATTTCACCCCTAGTAACTGCATTAGCATACTAGAATAATGGAACTGATACCTATTCATCTGTGATTGAAAAATGTACTTCTAGGTAACAAGTACCATCATCTGACTTTGTAATACAAAGCTGCAGCATTGATATGCTCCATTCATGCTTGCAGCGCCTTTACATTGTCTGAAGCAAGGCTTTGTTTTGCTAACTGCCAGCTGGAGTAGTTGGTCACTTATAATAGCTTTACACATCTTCCCGTCATTAGAGAACATCACATATTTTTCAAGTAACTGTTTTTATTCAGTTGCTGCTGTTATCACAAGGAAACTTGTATTGTGTTGTGGGATAATAAATGGGTTAAATAATTATGTGCAGTAGAGTTAATTATACTAATTAAAGCAAATGAGTCTCTAAGAAAATAATAGCTTATTGCAACTGCTGAAATTTTACTGTTATGTAAAGTAGTTTCACAGTAAGAAGTGAGTGTAAGATTGTCAGAATAAAGGGTATTTCCAAGAAAATCGAAAATCTATTGGCCTGTATCGGGGCATGACTGGGGGACAGAGGGGCACTTGCCCCTCGGGCCAGTTCTGATGAGATATGCTGGGCTGGTGGCCCTGAGTACAGACACTTCACCATTCAGATCTGGATCCACAGTCAGTGATATGCACTGGGAATTGCAGTGCCTTGAGTTCATACCGCTTAAATTTTCAAATTTTGTCATGTTACAACCAAAAACATAAATGTATTTTATTGGGATTTTATGAGATAAACCAACACAAAATTGCACATAATTGTGGAAGGAAAATGATAAATGGTTTTCAAAACGTTTTACAAATAAATTTGTGAAAAGTGTGCTGTGCATTTGTATTCAGCCCCCCTGGGTCAATACTTTATAGAACAACCTTTCACTGCAATTATAGCTGCAAATCTTTTTAGGGATGTCTCTACCAGCTTTGCACATCTAGAGAGTGACATTTTTGCCCATTCTTCTTTGCAAAATAGCTCAAGCTCTGTCATATTGGATGGAGAGCGTCTGCGAACAGCAATTTTCAAGTCTTGCCACAGATTCTCAATTGGATTTAGGTCTGGGTTTTGACTGGGTCATTCTAAGGCCTCGTACACATGACCATTTTCCTCGACAGAATCAATCAAGAAACTTGGTGGCAGAGCTTTTTTGCCGAGGAAAACGGTCGTGTGTATGTTTTTCGTCGAGAAAACTGTTGTGGAACTCGATGAGAAAAAGTTCTCCTTTTCCTCGTCGGGAGTCTCAATTTCCTCGTTGTGTTTCTCGACGGGCTGGTTTACGATGACAAACACGTTCGTGTGTATGATTAGAAACCCGCGCATGCTCAGAATAAAGTATGAGATGGGAGCGTGCCTTCGGTAAAAGTAGGGTTTGTAATGGAGATAGCACATTTGTCACGCTGTAACAGACTAAAAAGCACGAATCGTCTCTCACCAAACTTTTACTTAACACGCAGTAATATGAGATTAGCAAAAGTAGCCCCAAGGGTGGCGCCAGTGGAATCAAACTTCCCCTTTATAGTGCCGTCGTACGTCACCGCGTTTGAGAACGACGAGATTTTGTCTTGACAGTGTGTACACAAAGAAAGCTTGTCAAGATTCTCGACAAGCCTAACAAGGAACTCGTTGAGGAAAACGATGTTTTTTTTACGACGAGTTCCTCGGTCGTGTGTACTAGGCCTAACAAATGAATATGCTTTGATCTAAACCATCCTATTGTAGCTCTGGCTGTATGTTTGGGGTCGTTTGTCCTGCTGGAAGGTGAACCTCCACCCCAATCTCAAGTCTTTTGCAGACTCTAACAGGTTTTCTTCTAAGATTTCCCTGTATTTAGCTCCATCCATCTTCCCAGCCAATCTGACCAGATTCCTTGTCCCTGTAGAAGAAAAGCATCCCCACAACATGCTGCCACCACCATGTTTTACGGTGTGTTCAGTGTGATTCGTAGTGGTAATTTTCCGCTGCACATAGTGTTTTGCTTTTAGGCCAAATGGCTAAATTTTGATCTCACCTTTTCCCACATGTTTGCTGTGTCCCCCACATGGCTTTTCGCAAACTGCAAACGGGACTTATTATGGCTTTCTTTCAACAAATGCTTTATTCTTGCCACTCTTCCATAAAGGCCAGATTTGTGGAGTGCATGACTAATAGTTGTCCTGTGGACAGATTCTCCCACCTGAGCTGTGGATCTCTGCAGCTCCTCCAGAGTTACCATGGGCCTCTTGGCTGCTTCTCTGATTAATGCTCTCCTTGTCCTGCCTGTCAGTTTAGGTGGACGGCCATGTCATGGTAGGTTTGCAGTTGTACCATACTCTATTTTCTTATGATGGATTCAACAGTGCTCCGTGAGATGTTCAAAGCTTGGGATATTTTTTTATAACTTAACCCTGCTTTAAACTTCTTCACAACTTTATTCCTGATCTGTCGTGTGTGTTCCTTGGCCTTCATAATGCTGTTTGTTCACCAAGGTTCTCTAACAAACCTCTGAGGGCTTCACAGAACAGCTGTATTTATACTGAGATGAAATTATGCACAGATGGACTCTATTTACTAATTAGGTGATTTCTGAAGGCAATTGGTTCCACTAGATTTTAGTTAGGGGTATGTCATGGACATGCAATAATATCTGGCAGCTTACCTTCTCCTCATGTGTCCATTAGAGGCCTGACCCTCTTCTGGCTGCCTTTTTATCATCTCTCCTTTCTGTATGGCCCCATCCCAGGCCATCCCAGGAAGTCTATATTAACTGTTGCACTGCAGGTCTGCTTTGCTGTTCAACCTTGTTGTTAGCTTAAGTTCCTGTCTGCAGTGTGCTACGTTTACCTTCCTGTGTACCATTTTTGGCTCGTCCCTGACTTATCCTGTTTGCCTGTGACCCTGACCTTTTGCCTGTCCCTCGGTTACCCTTGTCTGCCTGTTGCCCTGACCTCGGCTTACCCATCACCATCGCTTGTCCTGGTTGCTGCTTCCCCTCTCTCCCTGCGGAGCGTGACCTAGGGGATCAAGCTGCAGCGAAGGCCATCCTCTCCACTAGATGCTCTGGTGAACACAAAGCTGGGTCTTAGACTCCGGGCCCTGGGGAATTTTGGGCTAATGCCTCCTCTCTGATTGCAGCAGTCGGCTATAGGGTTCACTACCCTGTGGTGTATCCCTGACCCCAACGGCATTGTTCGCAGACTCAAGATGCATGAAGCTAATCAGGCTCAGGTGATGCGTTTCCTTCAGGATCAGGCTTCCCGCTTTGATCAGCTTCAGACCTCGTTGGGAACCCCGAATCCGCAACGCCAAGTACAACCAGCGTCTGGGCCTGTCGCACCAGTCGCAGAGTCGCATTCACTGAAGCTACCACCTCCAATCCATTTTTCTGGAGACTCCAAGGCCTGCAGGGGGTTTCTTAGCCAGTGCACCATCCATTTTGAGCTTTAGCCTCAAAACTTCTTGTCTGATCGGGCAAAGGTAGCCTATATTATTTCCCTCCTTTCCGGTGAAGCTCTAGCCTGGGCTGCCCCCATGTGGGAGAAGAATGATCCGGTAGTTTCCAGCCTGTCCGACTTCCTGAAGCTCTTCCGTAACATCTTCGAGGAGCCGGCTCAGGCCTCTTCAGCGGCTAGTGCTCTTCTACATCTCCGCCAAGAATCCTGTTCAGTGGGACAATATGCTCTTCAGTTCCGTATTCAGCTGAATTGAGCTGGAACAATGAGGCCCTGGTCGCTACCTTTTTACATGGCCTCTCTGACCGGGTGAAAGACGAATTAGCAGGAAGAACCATCCCCGTCGGTCTGGATGATGTCATCTCCCTATGCAACCAGATCGATATTCATTTTCAGGAGAGGTCCATTGAAAAAAAAACGCCAACACTCCCTAGGTCTTAGCCAGTCTGAGCTCCCCTCACTTCGTCCCGTGGACCATCCTCTGCCTGCTGAGGAACCTATGCAGCTGGGCCACCCAAGACTAACCCCCGAAGAACGTGCTAGGCGCAGAACTCTGGGCTTGTGCCTCTATTGTGGAGGCAAGGGCCACTTTCGTGACTCCTGCTCGCTTCGCCCGGGAAACGCTTGGGTCTAATACATTTAGAAGGTGGAGTATTGGACCCAGAAACATCACCTTCCTGTCTGCTTCTTCCAGTGTCCCTTCATGTAAGCACTTCTCCCCAATCGACCCTTGCATATCTGGATTCCGGGGCTTCCGGCAACTTTATGGACTGGAGAACTGCTTCTTCTATGAAGCTCACCCTTTCACCCCTCACTACGCCGCTGGTAGTCTCGGCAATTGATGGCACTGTTCTCCCAGGGGGTGCTATTTGCTTCCAGACACTACCTATTAGGATATCGATAGGAAATCCACTCCAGGTGGAGAATCCCTTTCTCATCCTACCCAAAGCCTCTACCCCCATTGTATTGGGCCTTTCTTGGCTACAGCTCCACTCTCCCCATGTGGACTGGGTCTCTGGGCAGATCCTGGCTTGGGGTCCTTCATGTTTCTCGTCATGTCTTTCCAAGGTGACTCCCAAGGAGAGACTTCCGGTTGCTACCACATCGGTATCTTCTGATCTTCCCACTGCATACAGCGATTACTGGGATGTGTTCTGTAAGAAATCGGCTGAAAATCTTGAGAGGTTTCATCGGGAAATCGTTATCGCCTCTCCTCATGTGTCCATTAGAAGCCTGACCTTCTTCTGGCTGCCTTTTTATCATCTCTCCTTCCTGTATGGCCCCACCCCAGGCCATCCCAGGAAGCCTATATTAACTGTTGCACTGCAGGTCTGCTTTGCTGTTCAACCTTGATGTTAGCTTAAGTTCCTGTCTGCAGTGTGCTACATTTACCTTCCTGTGTACTGTTTTTGGCTCGTCCCTGACTTCTTCTGTTTGCCTGTGACCCTGACCTTTTGCCTGTCCCTCGGTTACCCTTGTCTGCCTGTTGCCCTGACCTTGGCTTACCCACCACTATCGCTTGTCCTGGTTGCTGCTTCCCCTCTCTCCCTGTGGAGCGTGACCAAGGGGATCCCAGGGGTCGCAACCTGGATCCAGCTGCAGCGAAGGCCATCCTCACCACTAGAGGCTCTGGTGAACACAAAGCTGGGTCTTAGACTCTGTGCCCTGGGGAATCTTGGGCTCACGCTTCCTCTCTGATTGCAGCAGTCGGCTTTAGGGTTCACTACCCTGTGGTGCATCCCTGACCCCAACGGGGTGCACTTGTCACCTGGCCACAGGGGGCTAAAAACAACTGTACACCACACTTTTCACATATTTATTTGTCATAAAAATTGGAAACCATTTATCACTTTCCTTCCACTTTGTGTTGGTCTATTACATAAAATCCCAATAAAACATATTTATATTTTTTGGTTGTAACATGAAAAACCGTGGAAAATGTCAAGGGGTATGAATACTTTTTAAAGGCACTGTATATAGCTACTTTATTTAAACTTTCATCTACAGCATCCAAAAGACGTTTTTCTGTGGCTCTCGTATACCATGAGACTGAATGCCAAAAGCTGCAAGGAAGTTGAATGACGTGAATAGGTGTTTTACAAAAAAACATGTCCTTTAGGAACACCCACCTTTCATTGTGTCAACCAATTAGTGAGCACATTGGCAACATTTGTAGCTTTGGATCACATAAGTCTGTAGCTACCACAAAAGGGCTATTTGTTTGTGTTTGCCCATCAGGCTAAAGGTTTCCAGTCCTAATTTGCAACCCTCGCTTCTGGGCCCTTTTTTTTTTACCAATCCTTTGCTTGGGAGTGTCTAACATAAAAATACAGTGGTATCTGGAAATAAGAAAAAGGTTGTATTTTATGGTTTTGGGTGGTGTTTTCATAAGTTTTGGGGTCTGCAAAAATCTCTGCAGAAGTTGTTTAGGCTGCCAAACCAGCTCTTGAATAAAATTTGTGCAGACCTTCACATTTGTGAAAGTATCACTGAAGTTCCAGTTAATATTCAATCCTATATATTGTCTTCTATTCCTGTCCTGATGATGGGGGCACTTTTGTACACCCAAAACATGTTGGCTACTTTTTAGTTGGTTCGTCTGACCTTTATTGGAACAAAACTGTATCTGGAGTGATGCTTCAGTTCTTATTTATATTATAGTACATTGAAAACAAAGGAAACTGTGCAGATCCTCTGTGGTGGAGAAACTGTCTGCCTAGTAACCAGTACAATATTGTTGAATAGCAACACCAATAGGATAACAGGTTTAGCGCTATCTTTCCACATTCATAAGTTTCAGAACTTAGTTACACAGAGTTAATCCAGCGCTGAGCAATCCTCTTTTAATGTTCAGTGAAAATTAACAGAATTCCAGATAAAAACTTGCCAAATTATAAAGTCTGTTTCTCTGTTCTTGCTTTGTGTTACAGGTTATTTACATATCCTGGTAATATACAATGAACTTTGGATCACCTCATATTATGATAAACATAACATAACATATGATAAACATGTCCAAGCTCTAGATATGTAAATAACCTGTAACACAAAGCAAGAACAGAGAAACGGACTTTATAATTTGGCAAGTTTTTATCTGGAATTCTGTTAATTTTCACTGAACATTAAAAGAGGATTGCTCAGCGCTGGATTAACTCTGTGTGGCAAGACTGGGCACAGATGATAGGGAATCTTATACTCTACATTGTGACATTGGGTTTACATCCACTTTAAGCTGAGAAAATGGAGTGACCGCACAGACATTCAGAAAATATTGTTCAGTTTTCTTAGGTAACTAACGATTTAGGGCCAGATTCACCAAAGAGATACGACGGCGTATCTCCTGATACGCCATCGTATATCTGTTTCTATCTATGCGACTGATTCATAGAATCAGTTACGCATAGATATCCATAAGATCCGACAGGTGTAATTGTTTTACACTGTCGGATCTTAGGATGCAGTCCCGCGGCCGCCGCTGGGGGGAGTTTGCGTCGTAAACCAGCGTCGGGTATGCAAATTAGGAGTTACGGCGATTCCCGACGGATTTTCGCGTTCGCTACGTCGCTGCTAGTCTAGTTTCCCGTCGCAAAGTTAGTCGTCGTTTTAGGTGCCCTAACTTTACTCAGCAATCGTATTGCTGTTTAAAGTATGGCCGTCGTTCCCGCGTCGAAATTTAAAATTTAACGTCGTTTGCGTAACACGTCCGGGAATACTGAAGTACGCTACACTCGTCGCCATTCGAAAAAATGACGTCACGGCGCGCAAAGCACGACGGGAATTGCGAAACTGAGCATGCGCAGTAGGTCCGGCGCGGGAGCGTGCCTAATTTAAATGGCACACGCCCATTTGAATTGGCCCGCCTTGCACCGGAGGCTGCCAGCGTAGTTTTCATCGCAAGTGCTTTGTGAATCAGGCACTTGCGATGAAAACTTGCGGCGGTGTAACGCATCTAAGATACGTTACGCCGCCGCGATTCTACGTGAATCTGGCCCTTAGCATCTGACACTTTTGGTGCCAGTAATAAAAGTATCCAGTTTTACGATGTGTTATTGGTTAAAATTATGTGGATGTACGTTTGAAGGTGAATGTAGAAGGAGGAGGAGCTTGGTTGAAGTTTCTTTTTTTTTAGGGGGGGGGGGATACAGCACCAAGCACATTAGTTACTGTATGTTTAATAGTGTTTATCCCATTACCAGCTTTTGCTAAAAATCTACCCTGAATTTTACCCTTCAGAGCCACCTGATACTCTCCTGAGTGGCTGTCTTCTGGCGCTAAGATGGTTAATAGCAGCCACTGCTACAGAGAAAAGTTGCACCGCTTGCCCACTACTTTCTGCTCATTTACAGAGCTAATATCACTATTCTCCCACAATGATCTGCATTCTGTATATGAAGGAGGAGCAGTTGAATGAAAGGATTTCCATCACGTATTCACAGAACATGATCCACTGTGGGAGAAGAGTGATACAAGAAATATGAATGGTGAAAAGAGGAGGAATGGGGCGGGTGGTGCAACTTTTCTCAGTAGCAGCAGCTGCTAAGAACTCTCTCAATGCCAGAAGACAGACAGGGCAATAGCCAGTGGCTATGAAGAAGACACCAAAAGTAATGCCGTGTACACACGATCATTTTTCGGCATGAAAGAAAACGTTGTTTTTCATGCCGAAAAATGATCATGTGTATGCGGCATCAGAGGAGTGACCCACAGGGGATGTGATACTAACGATTACATATAACTTATGTGTTTGCTGCCGTACCCCCTTTAGCTTCCTAAAGGAATAAACAAACTAAACTTCAACTTTAAGCGCTGCCTGTGAAAATTGGCTGGGATTCAGCATGCCAGGGGAGGGGGCTATAAGCAGGCAGTTCTAATTATATGCACATTATAAAGTACAGTTCTCTTGCTAAAATGGCCATTCCCTTCCTGTAAAATCTTTTTCTAATCTGCAGTATTTCTCTGCAGCAAGTCATTAATTCTTCCAGTGTGTAATATTGTGGCCTACCCCAGAAAATTAAGTTTGCTGTTCATACACCTGCCATATACTGCACCAATGCTTGCATTATGTTATTACCGGAGATGCATAGGGATACGTTCTGTAAATTTCTACGGTTCTGGCTCTTTATTTTATTTTCATTTTTTTTCATTTTTTTCTTTTTATTTCAGCAGCCTGTGTATTCGCCACTGCTAATCTATATATATAACATTCTGATAATGTACTGATAATTATAGTTATAAATATCTAAAGCCAAACAATTGTTTGTTTGATCTCCTTTTACAAGCCGTACGTTTTCTTGGTACAGTGTACCTCACAAAAATTAGTATACCCAGGAAGGAAATATGATGGCGATCACATGATATCGTCATCACGTCAAAGTAATTCAGATACTTTATTAATCCCAGGATATCGTCAAGTCATTACAATTCAGACATTTCATTAGGTCATCCAATGCTTTGCATGACTTATCCAAATGATGAACACATCCCCCATGTATTTGTGCCAGTCTAAGATGAGACACAGGTAGACAAGGCATCCAAACTGTTGCCGCTCCCACTTCCCAGATAGAGGATGGCGTAAAACGTTGCACAACCAGTGGTCATTGCTACACCTGTATTAATTATTCCAATTTTGTGACGACCAATCATGTGAGTATACTAATGGCTGAATCCCACATTCACACCTCTTTTTTGTAATGGCCTATTTCGGGGTTAAAGTGGAACTAAAGTCCACAAAAATGTTGCATATTCTTCCCTCGCTTTTTCCAGGTTCTGGGTCTTCTGCTGTGTTAATTGGCCTACACATGATGATGTAATTTCCATTCATGCACTGGGGAGTTTATTCATCCCAAAACTGGTGCCTGACGAAAACATAAATATGTGAAATCTTGTGAGCTGCTATGTTAATCTAGTTAAAGCTGCCAGCACTAAACACACTTCCTAAACATGTGAATAATCAAACTAAAATCAAAATAAATGCAGCGTTTAATACAAAGTATCCCCTGAGGCAGTGGTCATCAACCCTGCCCTACAGGGCCCACTAACAGGCCAGGTTTGCAAGATAACTGAAATACATCACAGGTGATATCATTTGCTGCTCAGTGATGGCAGTATTCTAGACTGCATCTCCCCATGGTAATACATAAAACCTGGCCTGTTAGTGGGCCCTGTAGGGCAGGGTTGATGACCACTGCCCTGAGGGATATATATAGTGCATTCAATAAACTATATATAATTAAATAAATACATTATATATATATATATATATATATATATATATATATATATATATATATATATATATATATATATATATATATATATATATATAAAGTGAATATTGCACTTTACTGTATATATCATTTATTGAATGCATTATATAGCCCTTAGGGGATACTTTGTATTTAGTGCTGCACTTTTTTTGATTTTACTGTTGAAAACATATACTAATCTATGCATGCGTATATTTTATAGAAATTAGTAAACAGGCAGGTACATTTATTTTTTTGAAGAAGATACATTGAACAACACTTTTTTGCAATAAAGAGCCCATCTGCTCACCATTTTTTCCTTCTAACAGCAGCATGGATCTGCAATAAAGTTTGCAAAATTTCTTGCATTGTTTCTAAAAAAAAAAGTTTGAAAGCAACATATTTTGGGACTGTTTTTGTATAAATTATATAAAAAATAGATCTCTCTCTCTCTCTCTCTCTCTCTCTCTCTCTCTCTCTCTCTCTCTATATATATATATATATATATATATATATATATATATATATATACAGCTATATAGATATATCTATATAGATAAATCTATATATCTGTATAGATATATACATTTTGTTTATTTCTTTTTTTCCTGGAGTTCTCCTTTAAACATTTTCTCTGTAAGATTGCAGTGAAATAAATCACACAGCATTACAAGTCATTATTTCAAAGTTGAGAAATATAAATAAAAACAATTTTTAGAATCCTATGTGGTGTGTCTGCACATATATTATTTTTATATGTCACCTCTGGGTTGTGCAGACAAATTGGTTATATAAGTATACAGGGATTCCTGACTAAGGCAACCAATCTGTCCTAAGACTCCTCAATCCCTAGGTCTTATGCTTTGAAGACAGCTTTGTAGATCCTTCTTTATCTCTATATAAAGGTTAATCTCTCAGTCCGAATCCATTTTCATCTGCAGATAGCAGGTACAATGGAGGAAGCAATAGGTTTAAACATTGAAGGCGTGAGGAAGAAAATTCATCATGGAGGAACAGGAGAGCTGCCGAAATTTATCAATGGATCAAAGGTTTGTTCCTCTTGTGCTGTAGCACTGCCAAGTATAGATGTCATTGTTTTCTCCTGTAACATTACTACTTCCAGAGCTGTAAGTGCAGAGGACGTTATATGGAATTATAGTACAAATTATATGTCTGCCTGGATACCTGGAGTTTGTAAGAGGTTGAACGTATTTTCTAACCTAAATACCTTCTGTACGTAACTATTAATTGAATAGTATCTCACTCAGTGATTGTCATTTTCAGCTTTCATTCTTGCAGTTTAAAATAATTTTTAAAGGCAATGTACAGCATATAGTGTTTTTGTGAAGAATTTCATTGTATATTTAGGACATAAAGAATCTAATCTAAAAATATATATTTTTCCCCTTTTTTGTCAGAATTTATTTTGCAAATTAAAGTATACCCAAAACCATTTTTTTTTCAATTTTGTATTGAGTTTTTGTTGTCCTATGAATTTTCACTTCCTGTCTCGTAGACACAACAGGAGAGAGAGAAAATATCTTTAAGGCTAGGGAAATCAATTCTTAGACAGCTGTCACTGCTCTATTGACCCAGGGATAACTGTCACAGGACACAAGAAAATTAAATTTGCCTAATGGGGACACAGAAAGTAAATAAAAACCTGAGTAGGGTTCTAACCCCATTCCAGTTGATTCAAAACTAAAGTTTTGCCTACACTCTAATATGCTATACCCCCCCCCCCCCCACCAGAAAAAAAACAGGATTTCTGGCAGGGTCGAAAGAAAATGTTCTGCCCTTTTTTCATTGGTTTAGATTCACTTTAAAGCATAATGTTACGGCTGAAATTTTGAAAGTATCATGTTGGAGTCAGAAGCAGTTTTTATAAATATAGTCAGAGCTTGGCAATTATTTTGAGAGTGACACATTTTGGATCTTTTACCAAAGAATCTGCTTATATATGAACAGTCTTTCCAAACAATGGCCATTAATGTGTATTGGCCTACAACAAATCATATAATGATGTGATTGTTTTTTTTTACAGCATGTCGTTTTGTTACTGTAGGACCCTGTGTCTGCCCTTTTAATCAATATAGCATCATTTCAGAAAAATATATTTTAAACAGCATGTTGAGGTATATGCCTAGCGGATATATTTGACTTTAATTAACACAGTGGCAAGCACATTTATATTTTATGACATGCCATTCTATAGGTTGCTGTATAATCTGTGGCCTCTGAGAATGTCCCCAGTATTATCAGTGGTATTATCAATTAAAGCAGCAGGATTACATGCAACAGATGGTCGTATATGTCTTTTGTTTTCTTGCAATACACGCTAATTAGCTGTCGAGTGTATATCAAGGGCTGGAATTTTTTTCCGCTAAAAGGATTTAGCATCATACATTTATAGAAAAGACAGCACATGCAAACTGAAGGCGTGACTAAAGCATGCCATAACATGGCCAGACCAAATATAGATGATAACTTAGCATTAAGTCCCTGCTCAGATTTCTTATTATAGACGGAGAAATAAAAAAAAAGGGCACTTATAAGGAGACTCATAATTCATAAATCAGTTGAGCTTCCACATGACAAGATGTTGGTGCGGGTGAAAGATCCCTGTACGTGCATGAATTTGGGGCAAGCACCATGTGGGGAGGCACACCATCACTGAGGCTGGAGTTTCTATATGGACACTTTATCCTCATTGCAGCTCCCCTCCTCGGTAGTTGTTACACAGTGCAGTGGTGATGATTTTTGTAGCTGGGTAGGAGGAGGTTGATGGGGAGACCGTAGTTTCCCCATTAGGACCAATAGACAACCTGCTATTGGCTATATAGAATCCAACCACTGCCCATTGTCAATCACAAAGTAAGAGCAAACCTGATGGAGAACTGGTCCCTACGCTTCGCCATCAGGCCCCGTCCACAAAGAGCTAGGTGCCATGCGCCTGTCTACTATGAAGCTGACAGAATTTTTGAAAACTAGAGACAGGTGGGAGGGGAGGAGGTAGCGGCAGGAAACATGTAAGCAGGGCCAGGGTTGCCTATGCGGCCGTCCTTAGTTAGTAGCACGGTCACATCACAAGTTGTACCGACTTCCAGGGCAAAAATTATTCTTAGTCCAGATTGTACTCCCTGTGTGAGGATGGTGGCTGGAGACTGGGCCACCATCCTAGCTGTTCCTGTTCACCCCCCTCATTCTCAGGGGTACCAAAATTCTGGCCCTCATTCCTTCTGAGGCTTGACAGACTGATTTACATAGTCATGTCTATTATGATCTCCCCAGGTTTGGCTGTGGATCACATCCCTTGTTCAAACATTCACAGGAAGGAAAGTTGATCAATAACTACTTTACTGTAGAAAGTTGAGAGGGAGCATACCAGTTCCAACTTAATGAATCCATTGTTCTCAACAACAATAGAGTTAGTGTATAACTGCCCAACTAGAAGATGCTTGCCTCTCAGCTTTGGCTTTAGCTGGGGTTATTAGCCTGTACTTTTCCTCTACTGTCTTCTATAATTCCTTGCCCCTGAAGGGGGGATCCAAAGAGGAGGCCTTACTGCCTCTTTCTCAGCTCTGATGTAGTTGAGCTTTACTTTATTCCCCCAGCAGCAAATGGAACTTCCAGAGAGACCTGCTCTCTACCAGGGAGGAGGGAGAGCAAGAGCACAGCAGCCTTGTCTTCTTTTCTTGCTCTCTCCAGGCTTCTGCCAGCTCCCCCTCTCCCTCTAGACTATATAGGGACTCCCAGAATCCTCTACATAGGAGGAGTAACATTTAAAAGGGGACTATCCTGCCCTCTACTTGCCTCCAAACATGCTGCTTTGCATTCTGCCTGCATCTGTAAACCAAGTTTGAGTTGATCTTAATTACCTCCAGTTTTGTTAACTGTGATTTAGAAGCAATGGGCCAAATCCACAGCCCCGCAGCGCAACGTAACTTAAGTGATTTAAGTTACACTGCCGCAAATTTCCTAAGTTAGGTATCGATCCACAACACACTTACCTGGAAATTTGCGGCGGTGTAACTCAAATCCGTCCGTCCAAAGGCGTGCCGAATCTAATGGGGCGAGTCCCATTTAAATTAGGCGCGCTCCCGCGCCGGACGTACTGCGCATGCTCCGTCGGGTAACTTACCCGACGTGCATTGCGCTAACTGACGTTGCTCCGACGTCATTTGCTTAGACGTTAACGTAAATGGCGTCCAGCGCCATTCACAAACGTCTTACGCAAGCGACGTAGAGTTTAAAATTTTGACGCGGGAACGACGGCCATACTTAATAGGGCTTAGTCAAATAGGACTCCGCCCTATTTTTACGCGGTGTAACTCGACGTAAACAACGTAGATTTAGCGCGACGGGCCCGTCGGAACGTTCGTGGATCGCCGTAAGTGTTCATTTGCATATTCTAGGCCGGCCGCAATGGCCTCGCCACCTAGCGGCCGGCCTAGAATTGCATCCTTAAGATCCGACAGTGTAATTCAATTACACATGTCGGATCTTCTGTCTATCTATGGTAAACTGATTCTGTGGATCAGTTCCATAGATAGAAACAGGGATACGACGGCGTATCAGTAGATACGCCGGCATATCCCTTTTGTGGATTACCCCCAATACTTTTTGAATTTAGGACAGCCATAACACCTTTCTTTTGAAGTGGTGCTGTTAAGAACTGCCTCAATCTGCCACATGTGTTGGTCACGTTACTAATACTGACGCAAGTGTTTTTTGAATCTGACATGGCCATTTTAAAGGGAAAATAACAAAACAAAAGTGTAATAACTACTTTATTGAATTTCCCCCAAACTGTTTTAAGCTTTTATCACTACCGTATTTGCCGGTGTATAAGGCGACCGGGCGTATAAGATGACCCCCTATATTTACATTTTTTTTAAGATTTTTTTGCCTTTACTCACCGTATAAGACGACCTATTTTTCCGAGGCTTCCGACACTTCATATTTCTTCCTTCTGGAGCCATATTCTTCTTCCTTCTTGCTGGAGCTGGAGCTATATTCTTCTTCCTTCTTGCTGGAGCTGGAGCCATATTCTTCTTCCTTCTTGCTGGAGCTGGAGCCATATTCTTCTTCCTTCTTGCTGGAGCTGGAGCCATATTCTTCTTCCTTCTTGCTGGAGCTGGAGCCATATTCTTCTTCCTTCTTGCTGGAGCTGGAGCCAATCACAGCGAGCCATGTATTCTATTTATGAATACAAAGCCTGCTTGGATTGGCAGAGGCTGTGACATCATCAGCCCATGCCTCTCTCACTCTCAAAACCAAATCCGAGCAGGCTACTGTATGTAGCCTGCTCGGATTGGCAGAGGTTGTTACTCCAATCCGAGCAGGCTCTGCATTCATTTGAATATATCGCTCACTGGGATTGGCTAAGCGGTATATACTGTATCTAGCCACAACTGGCGTATAAGACGACCCTTGCTTTTTGGCCAGTTTTTTTAAGTGTAAAAGGTAGTCTTATACGCCAGCAAATACAGTAATTTATTTTAAAACACATTTCAGTCATCTTGCACAGGGAGTGAACGCAGTAATTACTAGTCTGCCCGGGCACCTGTCCCTCTCCATTGGCCTGTGTCTTCTGTCTTTCCTAACACTTCCGAGAGTTTTGAATTCTTGTGTATCCTGCCACATGCTGTGGTTCCATCTTCCATCCCCTATGTCACTACTGGACACAGCAGTGATGCAGGAGTCTAACTATAGAGCCACGGTACATGGCATGGGCACAGGCAGCTGACACTCACAGAAGAGGTGAGTATATTATTTACATTGTAGGGGAATACAGTTTGTAATTGTTCCTTCTCTATGGGACACCATGCAAGGGAACCGTATTCTGCATATCAAGTCTTGAAGGCATTGAAGGAGGTAAAGCACAACTAATTTAGAAGCTCTTGAGCTTATAGGTTCTTCTTTAATAATGGTGTTACAATGAACATGAAAAGATTGGCCTCATTCATTCATGTGGAATATTTGCTACCTACCACTACAACAAATCAGTGATAAGCTTATTGGTTTTCTACTTCAGTATAGATAATAAGAGCAAGCTTTCAACTTGTTGTCCTAGAAAGTGAAATTTGTTTAAAAAAAAAATATATTTGAACATGCAAATTAAAACCGGCACATACTACAGTTTTTTTTTTTTTTAGTGCAACCCAGCAGGTTGCATAAAAAAAATTGTCAGCTCTGGTCAGAGACGCTGTACTAATGCTCCGACATTTGTGCATCAATCTCCCCTGCTGAGCTGTTGTGTTCTGACAGGGGGAACCCCCCCCCCCTGCCAGAACACTCTGATCAACGCTCTCTGTCATTGGCTGAAAGTGCTGATTGGGAGTCAGTCGGCCGCTATTTTTTCAGCATGCACATCCAACAGAAGCCAGACATGCCAGACAGACCGTCATACACACGGGCTGAATGTCAACCAGTTTTTAACCGGTCGAGGTCTCCTGACATTCAGCTCGTGTGTCCTGAACCTACCAGTCAGTTTTTCCATTAATTCTAAGAACAAGTTTTATAATGTTGGTAGAAAGCTGTTCCTTTTTCCAATAAATCTTAGAAAGTGAGGAATAATAACTGTGCTTGTCACTTAGGTAGTGGCTTGATTGTTTTACAACCACAACCTCTGTGGAATTACCCTCAAATATGTTTTTCTTGATCTAAATAACTTTTAGAACAAGTCAGCATATTTCCTAAGTTAATTACGCTCAAAAACAAATAACTCCCTTGATCACTACCATTTTTAATTGTGTTTCATTGCCAGAGTTATATAGGCCCAGAGAGGCAGCACAAAGCTGCACAGTATAATTAATCTTGTTTATACTTACAAAATTAAGGGAGACTATGCCCTATTGGCAACTACTACCACAAAGCTCATGGGACGAGAAAGATGGAAGTCAAACATTGTTTAGAAAATGCTTTTCATTAACACTTTCTGTTTAAGGTCTACTACACCCATTTTTTTTTTCTTTTCATTTCAGTTTTGCATGGTTTTTGGAATAATAACAATGAGTTGTTTTGTTGTTTGTAACACACGAGAACTTCAGTAGTAAGATATACCCAACTGAATTTACAATTTCACCCAACTGAAAATCACCAGTAGATGTTTGTAATATAGTTTCATGAACCCCCAGTGAATTGTCTTTCCTGACTGACTCCATGGCAGCCTACGTGTGGGTTAATCCCGCCTCCTCTCCAATGCTATAGGACCCCATACCCATAAAAGTCAGCTCACCTATCAGTACTGTGTTCCTTTTTTGTCCTCCTCATGGACCTACATCACGTTTGTTCCTGCTGGCGTCCGTTTGGAATATTTCCCGAATTTTTGGCATATCATCCATGCGGTACAGCTCAGGGCGCGAGTTGGCCTGTGCATTTATTTGGCAGTATACACTCCATAGAGAAGAAGGGATCTGCCGCTCCAGCTGAGTGCACTAAGCAATCAGTGTCCTCTCAGAAGCCTGGGTGCAGGCAATGCATGGAAACAAAGCTTGAAAGGAAAAAGGTGAACAACCGCACTTCCAAAAATATATACCCCAGTGATGGAATGGAGGTTGCCACGGTATGCCTGAAGGTGGACGCATCAACGGCTGGCAAGGTCTGAACCTTTTTTTTCCTCCATGGCAGTCGCCTCTGTGTCTATTTGTTTGTTTGTTTCCCTTTATTTTCTGGTACTCTCCGGTACCTCTGTGTCCCCTCACGGCGCATGGAATGCATTTGCGTTCCAGGGTGCCACGGTACTTCCGGGTCACGGGCGCTGCCGCCGCTCTGCGCATGTGCGGGGCCTCTGTGATAGTGAGGCCTGGCTCTCATGTTCACGCAGTGGCAGGTGGTCCGGCGACCGCGCAGACGCCGTTAGGCTGTTTTCACGGCGCAGGCACGAGGTGGAGGGGGCGGTGACGTCACCAGGCCGGGGATTCGAAGGTCTGCCTCCTGTCAGTGCGGGAATTTTCCTCAGACAGTGAGCGGTGGCTTCCCCCAAGCTGAGTCTGCACCAGGATGCACTATATGTTAAAAAAAAAAAGTATATGTATATTTTTGATAATATAAAAACAAAAAATAATAATAAATAGATGTTTTTTCTTCTGGTTGGCTTCCCTGGTCTGGGTAGCATTTATGGGTCATCCGCAGACTGTATGTATTTTTTGCTGACGTCCTGTCCAGAGGTTATGGACAGGTCACTGCCTTTTTGCAGCCAGCCCTTGCGCACTGGGTAGGTGCAGGCAAGGGGAGGGGGCTGAGGTTGCATTCTCAAGGGTTTGAGATTGCGTTTGGTGTCCCCACCCCCCAATCTTTCTTTCGCAGCTCTTTCAAAAGATCGGACCAGCAATTTGTGGTCCAGGATGTCCGAGACCTTGCCAGACCACAACTTTCTCCATTTATTGTCTAGATCTAGACGAGATTCACCGTCTAGACAGAAGAGGAGAAGTCACATTCCTCCTGCAACTGGAGGTGAAGTCGCATTCCTCCTGCAGCTGGAGAAGTCGCATTCCTCCTGCAGCTGGAGAAGTCGCATTCCTCCTGCAACTGGAGAAGTCGCATTCCTCCTGAAACTAGGAGACGTTGCATTCCTCCTCCGATGAGAGGAGAAGTCGCATTCCTCCTCCGACGAGAGGAGAAGTCGCATTCCTCCTGCAACTAGGAGACGCAGCATTCCTCCTACATCTAGGAGACGCAGCATTCCTCCTGCAACTGGAAAGAGACGCAGCATTCCTCCTGCTACTGGAAGGAGACGTAGCATTCCTCCTCCAACTAGAGGAGACGTGGCATTCCTCCTCCAACTAGAGGAGATGTGGCATTCCTCCTCCAACTAGAGGAGACGTGGCATTCCTCCTCCAACTAGAGGAGACGTTGCATTCCTCCTCCAACTAGAGGAGACGTTGCATTCCTCCTCCAACTAGAGGAGACGTTGTATTCCTCCTCCAACTAGAGGAGACGTTGCATTCCTCCTCCAACTAGAGGAGACGTTGCTTTCCTCCTCCAAATAGAGGAGACGCTCCATTCCTCCTCCATTCACCTTACCCACTGCCGTGACAGGCGCTCTGAACGCAGAGCCTGCTGGGGATATGGGACACGAGTCCCGGAGGGCAAGTCCTTATGTGACCAATGTGATGCCCAGGCGGTTGAGGGAAATAGAGACTGGAAACTATGAAGTATGAAAAGTCTCTGGTGAAATATGTGGTAGATCAATCCCTAAAGAAATGGGATACATCCCACACACGGAGCCAGTCCACCATTCTACATGGCTCCTTGGCTGATGCGGCCCAAAGGATTTGGATCCTTACAGCCCTACGCTGCTTCTCCGGATTCTTCGGTCAGCGAGCTGGAAGGTGATGTAAAGTACAGCGGCCTTGATGGCTCTTTGGCTCCCCCACTAGTCAGGATGGTTAAGGAGACCCTTAGGTGGGTGGACCCTTCCACCCCCGGCTAAGCGAAGAGGTTCTTTAAGATTCTTACGGAGTTAAAGGATATCATCGGAGTGGACTATGGTGGACATGAAAACTGCTTCATCAAAAAAAAAAAAAAAAATTCCAGAGTATACCCCTTTATGACAGAAGAAGTGAAGTCTCTGGGAACACTCCCCCATAGTTGCAGCATTAATACGGTTGGCTAAATGGGTTACCATTCTTTTAGAAGATCCTGCGTCCTTCAGGACGGGCTGGAGAGAAGAATAAGCCAAGACCCAAGAAAATCTATGGGATGGCTGTTGACCTGACCTGGCGCTAACAGCTATGGCTAAGGCTTTGGAAACCTGGACAGAGAACATATGTCTCCATACTCAAGCCTCGGTCACGGCTAGTGGGCCTTATACTTACGTCTTCCCCAAGGTTAGGCGTCTGTTTGATCGGAAGAGTTTCTAGTATGGAAGGTTCTGAACGCTCGGGAGAAGCTCACCCTTAAAGGCCTGGCTGGAACTTCTGGCACATCTGTGTGGACTTAAATCGTTGAAGTCGCAGGGAACAGCGGTACATGTCCCAAGGGACGGAAATTCCCAGGGTGTATACCCCCCCCCTCTCTCGTAGCACAAGAGAAAAGGTTTATGGCGACCAGTGACAGTCTTAGCTTACCTAAACAAGTATATGTAGTATGAAGGGTCAAATGTAGACTCCGTCTAGCTATTCTTAATCGACTTAAAATACTTACCTCCATGTTCTGGTGGCGAAGGAGTTTCTCAAATACCTCCGGTTGCAAGTTGGACGATAACATCTACATTTCATCTTCCTTCCTTTTGGGCTGTCAACCCCACCCAAGTCTTCTCAAGAATTCATCTGGCCATAGTGGCTCTCATCAGAACGTACGTCCTTTCACTACTTCAACCTCCTGTTGCTGTCCCAAGACCAATGGTAGCTGCTGGTTCACAGGGAGAAGGTAGTCTCCACCTTGGCCAGCTGTGGATGGCTCCTAGATCAGTGAAAGAGCCACCTAGAACTAGTCCAGCGCCTGCTGTACTTTGGAGCCCAGCTTTGTTTTTTCTATAGTGGAAGGCACCATCCCACTCCCAGTGGGGAAGATCTCGTTTTTTCCAGAGGAGAATTTAATTTCTCTTCATGGCTGAAGACCTCATGGTATCAAAGATTATCGGCCCAATGGGCTCCACGATCCCTATGGTCAAGTGGTCCCTGCAGATGTACGCCCTTCTTTCCAGCTAGGTTGTCGACAGCAACGGAAACCAAGGGGCAACAGTCAACCTATTTCACATATCGAGGATGAGGGGCAACCTCTTCTGGTGGCTTCAGTTCTAAACCGGCGTAATTGCCCCATCTCATGGGTCATGGTCACGGCTTATGCCAGCAGTTCCGGTTTGAGAGCCCTCTGCAGAATGGATCCTGCTCCAAGACAAATTGGCTATGCTTCTTCTCATCCCAGGCTAGATCGTTCTGGAGCCTCAGGCAGCTTAGGGTGCCCTTCAGTCCTTCTCCCGTCTCCATAAGGGGGAGTCAGTTTCATTAAGAATGGTCGACACCACGGCGATCTCCTATATGAAGAGTTTGAGGGAGCACTCGGGGGGAGGTCAAGCCCATTCTGTCTTGGGACCAGAAGAACCTGTCCAGCATTTCAGCGGCTTGCATCCCAGGAGCCCAGATTGTCCAAGCGGACTTCCTGATGCGTATTCGGTTAAACACCAACAAGTGGTCTATTCATGTGCAGACATTCAAGTGGATCCTGTTCCTGGGAACTCAATTCCGAAGTGGATCTATTCTCTTCACTGGCAACTTCAAGCTTAAGAGGGATTTCACTCAGGGCCGTACAGTTAAGGCCTCCGGTATGGATGTCCTGACAAATCGATTGGGTTCCAAGAGGGCATACGCCTTCTGACCACTCGCATTCATCCTCACGTTCCTAAAAAGACCTCATGCGGAAGCGATCTAAGTGATGGTAGTAGCTCCTTATTGGCCGCACAAGCTTTGATTTTATTTTCCCTCCTGAGCTAGCTCAGCTTTTGGGATCAGGTCCCTCCTCCTCTCAGGCTGGATTCTTTTTTCCTCGAGGGTCAGATCTGCACCCCTGTCCGGTTTGGGTGCGCTTTAAGTCTGTTTTTTCATTCTCATGAGCTCTAAGGAAATGGGCATGAATTAGGTATTTAGGGAGGCTGAGCCTCTGTCAAGAATGATTGCGGCCTGAATCGTTCAGTCCATCCAACAAGCTTGTAGAGTCGAGGGCTTGGCTCCTCCGGAGCCAGTGAAGGCACTTTCCACCAGGAGTATGGTGGTTTAATGGGCAGCAGTCCAGCACATTGCTCCAGATGTTATCTGTGAAATGGCCCTATGGCCTCCATTAAGACCTTATGTCACTTTTGTAGTGAGCCTGCTTTGCTATCTTCTGTGATTTTGTATTTGTAAATCCTGTTGGTTGACGGGTCAAATTGAATTTTTTTCTGTTCATCATACCCACCCGTGTGGTTTGGCTAGTTATTTCCCACACGTAGGCTGCCATGGAGTCAGTCAGGAAAAGGGAAAATTTATTATCAATACTTACCGTAATTTTCCTTTCCTGATGGACTCCATGGCAGACGGAGTTCCCACCCTAAAGGTTAATAAGGGGTCCAAGAGTCGGCTAGTTACGGAACACAGTACTGATAGGTGAGCTGACTTTTATGGGTATGGGGTCCTATAGCATTGGAGAGGAGGCGGGATTAACCCACAAGTAGGCTGCCATGGAGTCCATCAGGAAAGGAAAATTATGGTAAGTATTGATAATAAATTTTCCCTTTTATAGCTGGGTAAGCAAGCTGTGAGTGACACCATCAATATGGACTTGAAGAAGAAGAAAGAAAGGGAGACAAAAAATTACCATGGTGAAATGTAATCAATGGGGTACGTGTTGGACGTTACGCGATTTGGTCTAGCGTTTTTTGACTGAACGTGTGTATACAAGGCAGGCATGAGAGGAATCAGATTGGGAAAAACGTTGGGTTTTGGCATGTCAGGAAAACTGGTCGTGTGTACAGGGCATTAGCCTGCTTTTATAATTGATATCTTGGTGCAAAAAATATGATCTGGGTCAGCGTGAGAAAGATATAAGGTAGGAGATAGATAAATAGGCAATAAATAGGTAACAATACTGTATAAAACAGTGTCTATTTCTTCTGCTGAAATGAATCTAATTGTGCTTTACACTATAGTAACCTGGTCACGCCCGTAATTTAAACAAGTTTGAGCAGCTATGGGCTTTCGTTTGAAACCCCCTACATATTGCTATCCCCAAAACTGTTTTAAGTTTGCTAAAAAAACTGTATTTGGGAAGAATGTTTTTATTTGTTAGGACTTGTATTTAGCATTACACTTTACTTTGATATATTGTTTGCCATCTCTATTCATCTTCAAAAAAGGCTACATATATTGTAAATATATTTTTTTTTACAGGTATTATCTAGCACAAGAATTTATACTGTACATTCACATCTGTCCCTACCCTCAAGATCATCATAGATTTGTAACATAAGTTGTAACAGAAGTTCCTTATTATTATAGTTATTATTAAGCTCTCATATTTTTGTATGTAATAAGCAATAACAAAAACAAAATAAAAAAAAGCTTACAATCTAAGGTCCTTAACTCACATTCATACATATGCTAGGGCTAATTTAGAGAGGAGCCAACAATCAACCTACCAGCATATCTTTGGAGTGTGGGAGGAAGCCCACACAGGTACAGGGAGAACATGCAAATTTCTTGCAGATAGTACCTTGGATGAGATTCAAACTACTGCTTGGTGGAAGCACAAACCGCTTAGACGCACACACACGCACACATATACACAGTTTTATGTATCTTTTTTGGGAACTCTTAACATTTTACGGACTTTGAGAATACAAAAGTTTAGCAAAGGGAATATTACTCCTGGTACAATTATTAGAATACTAGACAACAATCTATTATCGTTGTCTATAACCCCTTCGGAAATATTGTCTCTCCCTAACTGCGGAAATGAATGTTAGGGGGACAAAAAATTATGGGGAATCTCTGCTTTGAGAAAGAATGAAAGATTATGGTAAAGTGTATCTGAACCCAAAAACACCCTTAGCTGTGGTAGGTACATTAATTTTCTTTTTTTTCAGGTTTTGTTTCTTTTATTTTCTCACAATAAGAGCCCTTTGACACTGTGCCGCCCATAGCGTCGGCAATAAAATGCTGCTATTTTTACCGCCGATGCTATGGGCGGATTTGTGACGCATTTCGGCCGCTAGCGGGGCGCATTTACACCCCGCTAGTGGCTGAGAAAGGGTTAAAACCACCCGCAATGCGCTGATGGAGCAGCGCATTGCGGGCGGTATAGCCACGCTGTCCCATTGATTTCAATGGGCAGCAGTGGAGGAGGAGCGGTAAACACACTGCTCCTTCTCCGCTCCAAAGATGCGGCTAGCAGAACTTTTTTTACCGTCCTGCTAGCGCACCGCTCCAGTGTGAAAGCCCCTCAGGCTTTCACACTGGAATGCATGGGGACAGATTTTTAAGGGCGTATTGCAGGCACTATTTTTAATGCTATAGTGCCTGCAATACGCTCCAGTGTGAAAGGGGTCTAACACACTTTCTGTCCCAGGGTGAAAATGCTCACTAACTGTGCTATAAGGAAAGCCGTTATCACCCTAGGATGAGCCTCCTGATTTGAAGTATAAACACCCCCCTCCTCATCTCCATTACATATGGAGGAGGTGCTTTGTAGTTTACAGAAGATTGCTGAGAACATTGACATTTCAGTTCAGTACAAGTTACAAAGGAAACTAGATTTCTAACAGGATCAACAGTTATTTCTGTGCTTAAAAAAAAAAAAAATGCCATCACCACATCTAAGTACTTGTTAAATAATTTAAAAAAATGTTCTTGAGTGTTGACCCCATTTGGATTACAGGTTACAATAAAAAAAAAAAACTTACAAAAATTTCTATCCCTTGACCACGATAAAAGGGACAAGTTTTTGCTCGGTTGTACTTTTAGGTAGCAGGTAGCAAAAAACAGCAAACACCGCAGTCTGAGTTTGCCAACACGTAGCTCACTGCTCATTCCTATATTTAAAAAAAATCAACTTGCTAAATCAAAATTCTAATAAATCCCTAGGATAGTATTTAATTTTCATAACCTTTATTTTCCTCTGTGGTTACTTTGCTCTTCATTTCCTGGATATAATTCAGAAAGCAAAGGGTATATTTAGGTAAAGCCAATTAATGGCAATAATTCTTTTGGCTGCACTTATCCAGTGTGTAAATCTGAGGAGACAGAATAATAGAACGTCCAGAAAACCTCTTTTAAGCTTTTGCATTATATGTTCCTGAACACTTCATAGATTTTTGCAATTTAGTCTCATATTTTCTCATGAATATATCTGTTTACTTTGTGTCCTAATGAAAATTAAATGTCACTTTTTAATTATCAGAGATAATACAAGCAATGTTTGCTCAATAATACCCACGATGACATTCAGACAGCATAAGATGATCTTTGTAAGTTTACTACTTAGAGATGATTGTATCTTGAGACTTTTTTTAATGTATTTTTTTATAGTCCTAACTTTATCGTAAAGGAGTATCGTAAGCAAGCAGAATGTTCTTTACAGAACACAGATAAAGAATGAAAAATGGTTCAACAAGGATGGAAGAAAAATGGGTATAGGTAGTGTATCGTCATACAAATGTCACATGCACTTATAAGCACTGTAAATCAGCATGGGATCACAATCATTACCACCAGGATATAGCGAGACACAGCCCACAGAAGTGTCCTGTCACTCTGGATTGGATGAGATTGGTCATAAAAGCATTATATTCATTTATTTCTAAACCTTTATACCCTAATTCCCAAAGGCTGAGCTGCAATATGGGAATTGTCATAGAATAAAAAAACCTGGTTGGTCTGTGTTGATGGCTAATGGCAACTGCTGGGTCTCTTATTTCTTCTCACAGCTGATTGCAAGCAGGTTAAAGCAGATAAGATATATGTTAAAATATTTAGTTATGGAGTAATATTTATAATGAAAGCAACAATGGTCTTCTAAATAGATTGCAAATTCTTCCATCCCCATTATTAGGCATGAACTGCAAGTATCAGGTTGTGTATGGATGTCTTAAACTAAGCCTCTCAGCCATTTAAAACTTTTCTTTTTATCCCTTTAATTCTGGTTTCAGTTTGTTACAAATGGCTCTATTTTCTGACATTGTAGCTTTGGCCCAACCACCTTTCATCCAAACTGTGTAATCAGAACATTCTGTTTGGTCACTAAAGCGCTTAAAGTGGATATAAAGGCTAAATGTTTTTTACCTTCATGCATTCTATGCATGAAAGTAAAAATCCTTCTGTGTACAGCAGCCCCCCAGGCCCCCAATATTTACCTGAGCTCATCTCGATACAACAATGTGCACAAGAGCCTGGGCTCTCTGGGGACTGTCCCTCCTTAATGGCTGAGACAGCAGCGGGAGCCATTGGCTCTCGCTGCTCTCAATCACAGCCAGTGAGCCAATGAGGAGAGAGAATGGACACACAGAGCAACTGCCCCCATAGCAATAAACACAAAAATACCTCTGCTCGATGGGCAGGAAAAAGCAGAATGTTCAGATGGCTGTTAAAACGTTTATTGATGTTTTCACAAAATCGAAAAACAGTTAATATAATTGCTGGATTGAAACACAAAGAAAAAGAGCTGTGTAAATAATATCACCTGGCATCCATTACAGAACGGAGCTGAAACCAGTCTGTTATGAATCAGCACATCTTCATAAAACATGGGAATGGAAGAGGAGGCGGCCGCCAAACTGGCTGATATCAGGATCATAGGAAACAAACACTCTGTTGGTGGTGATCCGACCGATGGGGAGACAGAAGCGGTGAGCACTGCAGGAACCGCCAGATGACAAGCCGGCCAGTGACGACAGTCCAACTGCAACAGGGGGAAACCAGAAATGGAAAACCGAAACTGCTGTGCTGTGAAACTGGAACTGTGAATCTTCCACCAGAAAAACTTTAGAACGATGGTGCAGAGGAAATGATGAAAAAACACCCACATCCTGGAAAGATAACAAATCACCCTTTGTAACAACTCTGGTGAACGGGAGTGAACCACAACTGCAGTTAGCAAGGAATTCAATGCCATTCTCTATGTTATGTGAAAATTTAGTATAAACCCCAGGCGTCACTCCAATCAGAGATCAGGAGTTTGGGGGTTCTCTACATCATCTCTCTCTCTCACATAAAGGAATGCATTGAGCTACTAGGGGTGGACGTATTACAACATGCGTCCAACCACTAGCGTTTAAAGATTATGATGCACGTGGAGTTTCCAATGCACTTCTATATGCAAGTGATTATCAGTACTGGACCCCAGGCGTCACTCCAATCAGAGAACAGGAGTTTGGGGGTTCTCTACATCATATCACTTAAACATAAGGAAATGCATTAGGCCACTAAGAAAGCAGGTATGAAATACCTCAACCCTTAGCATAGAAAAGATAAGGCGAACATGTTCAGTAACTTAGGGCATGGGTCCTTATTCAAGTAACAACTTATGTCAAGCACGTAGTAATTAGGAATTGTGATAGCAACTAATAGTTGCATAAGAGAGGCATATATAGCTCAGCTAATTTAAGAGTGTATGTTCCTTTAAGATGTTCCACAGCAAACAGCCAGTAACACAACAGTCAGTCCCAAGCAATATGTTAGTATCTTAATAAGCCAGAGTTTTATACAACGAATATGTAGTAGGTATTTTTAAGGCACTACAGATGGAACAATTTGTACTTATCCGTTTTGAAGGGCTTGCAGTTAAGAGCAAAGGTTTCCGTAGTGTAGAGTGTCAGCAGGGAAGATCTCTCAGGGTGTCCCCAGCAATGGCAGCCTGAACGTATTGAGGGTATAGGTTAGATGTCCATGAAGCTGCAGCCTGGCTTGATGTCCAGTGTGGGAGTGATGGTACCAGGATTGTAGCGTGGCCGATATGGCTGACAATAATAGAATGGCGTGTTTAATACACGCCGTTCTTTTTATAGTTGTGAATGACCCTGTTAAGACCCTCTTCCTGTTATTGAAATTTGACCACACCCCCTATTTGATGCGGTTTGGAGGGTGTGTGTAAGGGAGGGGGGCACGGGGGTCATGATTGAGTTCCTGTACCTATTGTCTGAGAAAAAAAGCCCTGGTTTTAGCATTCATTAGACACTAGGCATCATACATTCCATTTTGTTTGTTGGTAATATCGTAGATAGAGGTAAATAGAGGTTTTGGAAAACTGATGATATGTAACATGTTTTGAAAGCCTTTAACTGTGACTTTTTTTTTTTTTTTGGTTAGATAACGTTTCATTTTCGTACCTTGAAATGTGACAGTGATAGAACAGTGATTGATGACAGCAAGAAAGTTGGGGTCCCTATGGAAATTATTATTGGAAACATGTTTAAACTGGAGGTCTGGGAAGTCTTGCTTACCACTATGAGGATTGGTGAAGTGGCTGAATTCTGGTGTGATGTCACAGTGAGTATTCTCCAGACTTTCTTTTTTTTTTTCTTTTTTGCTGTGATCTTTACATATAATTTCAAATACTGCACCTAATGCTTTTAATCTTCAGACATTTATTGATTTTTGAACTATTTGCATTGTTGTTCTTTCAATGCATTTAAACAGGATTGTTGTAAGACTTCAAAAACCCAATGTTCCAAAGTATATTTATTGGTACATGGTGTTAAAAGAGAATACCCTCTAACCGTATTCAACCAGCATAACTAATACCTACCAGCAGCTGCAGGCTCACTTTAGCTAATGACACCTGGTCAGAACTGTGACAGCAAGTCATGTTGGTGCGGCTACAGGGCTGCGTTCACAAAGATTCAACCAGTGGCTGAAAACAGATCTCCATCTTTAAGGAGGCCATGTATTATTCTGCCAGGGATGTATTCAATTGTTGCATGCAGAAGGTAGCCCAGAGGTGCCGGTGAAGAGTATTACACAAAGGAACCTCTGAAAAAAAAAATACTTTTTATATTTGTGATGGAAGTGAATTTATGGGCATTTATTTACCCATTCTTCCTATGGCCTTTTACAAAAGAAAATGCCCAGCAGGTCATGTGAGTGCTGCTAGAAGGTGAAGTTCATGCAAAGCCAACCAGTGGCTGAACACAGATCATGATCTTTGAGGAGGCCACGTGTTCTGCTGCCATGAAAATGTTCTGGTTCCACCGGCTGAATGTGCGTTTATTTCCTGATATTCGACCCTGGAAACTAAAGCTCCTGTTTTTATATTTGCAACAAAAAGGAAGATTATCCTTTAAAGCCATTCTGTTTTACAGGATAATTGCACTTAAGTGCCCATTCTTCCTACATCCTTATAAAAAAAAAAAAAACACTACTTGCTTTTCTTGCCAAGATCAGTGTATTTAAAACATCTTCAGAGGAAACCCTATTCATTGTGAGCAGGACTGCTCACCCATTACATTGTAGAGCCCTTTCCTATCTCTCAACAGCAGCAGACTTTTCAACAGTAAAATGGGTTGAACTGCATCAATACCGGCACTTTCACCCCCTTCCTGTCTAGGCGAATTTTCAGTTTCCAGCTCTGTCACACCTTGAATGACAACTGCGCGGTCATGCGACACTGTACTCATAAGAAATTTTTTATCATTTTTGACACACAGATAGAGATTTCTTTTGGTAGTATTAAATCACCACTGGATTTTTTATCTTTTGCCAAAAGAAATGAAAAAAATAAAATAAAAACATTTTGAGAATTTTGTTTCTGTTATAGATCTTTGCAAATAAATAATCTTACTTCATAAATTTAGATCAAAATATATTCTGCTACACCTTTTTGCTGAAAATAACTGAAATCAGTGAAAATTATTTAATCTGTAGGAAAGTTATACAGTCCACCAACTATTTAATATATCTGTAAATCAATCCTGATGTACTGATGGCCTGTCTCATTTCTTGAGGCCCGAAAACACCAGGACAGTACGAATACCCCCCAAATTAAATATTTTTGGAAATTAGACAGACCAAGGTATTTAGTAAGAGATATGGTGAGTTTTTTGGCACAATTTCCTGGAAAATTCAGAAATAAAAATGTTTTTTATTTTTTTTACATACTGTCACCAGTGCAGTATAGCGTTATCACATAACAGGTATGTGACGGTGATCAGGGACACTGACTGGTGACAGTATGTAAAACATAATCATTTTTTACTGAATGAAACTAATTCATTCAGTGCAGTGGCAGGCCATTTGCATGATATTTGTTATAGTTGCATATTGTTTTCAGTTCTTTGGGAAACTTTACCAATTGGACTAATTATGTTTTTTTTTTGTAATTTGCACAAATTTTAAGAAATTACACTGTTTATTATACTGTTGGGTATTGCTTAATGGGGACAGTGCAGTCACCAAATAGGTTATATATTTGAGATCTTTTTAGTGACAGCAGATTTCCCTTTTCTAGATATTTGTTTGCAAATAATATATTTTTTTTCTCATGGCGCAGACTATTGGTTGGTTTGTTGTTGAAATGAATGATCTGGCAGGGTCTCTTGGAGGTTATCCTTTTAGGGCCAGATTCTCGTAGTTCTGCGTATCTCTGCGGTGGCGTAACGTATCAGATTTACGTTACGCTGCCGCAACTTAGACAGGCAAGTGCTGTATTCTCAAAGCACTTGCTCCGTAAGTTGCGGCGGCTTAGCGTAAATCGGCCGGTGTAAGCCCGCCTAATTCAAATTTGGATCAGGGGGGCGTGTTTTATGTAAATGTACTGTGACCCGACGTGATTGATGTTTTTCACGAACGGTGCATGCGCCGTCCGTGGAAATCTCCCAGTGTGCATTGCTCCTAATACGCCGCAAGGACGTATCGGTTTTGACGTGGACGTAAATTACGTCCAGCCCCATTCACAGACGAGTTACGCAAACGACGCAAAATTTTCAAATTTAGACGTGGGAACGACGGCCATACTTAACATTGTTACGCTGCACTTATGCCACCATATAGCAGGGGCAACTATACGCCGGGAAAAGCCTAACGTAAACGGCGGAACTTTACTGCGTCGGCTGAGCGTACGTTCGGGAATTCGCATATCTAGCTAATTTAGCATACTACATTCGACGGAAGCGCCACCTAGCGGCCATCGTAAAAATGCAGTTACGATCCGACGGCGTAAGAGACTTATGCCTGTCGGATCTAACAGCTATCTTTGCGTAACTGATTCTAAGAATCAGGCGCATAGATACGATGGCGCAACGCAGAGCGTATCTGGAGATACGCCGTCGTATCTCGGTTGTGAATCTGGGCCTAAGAATTTAAATAGTGCTTTTGGAATCCTTGCCATAAACTTGCTTGCTATTTCTGTGCAATGGATTTTTTTCTTTTTTTATATATATATAAATTCTAATGAAGCTGCAGAAATAAACATATCCTACTAATAGGAGTTATACTAATAGGGGACATTTACTAGTATAGGTAAAATGTGTAGTAATCCACAGCAGCCAAATGAGAAAATGGTTTATTGATCTGAATTGCACATCAATGGGCAAAGTGAATTTCCTTAATGGTTGCAGTCTTGATAACTGCCATTATGTTAATTACTATCTTAGCACTGTGAGTAGTAAGTTCAACATGCCAGAACTTTATTGAGTTCCATTTTTTGTGAATGTGAATTGCTACTTCTTGGCAGTTATTTTTAGCATTACTTTCCACCCCCTGTTGGGATTTCTAAGTAGTGGAAAGTTCAAAGTCACGCGGTAGTACATATAAAGTGCAAATCCCATTATCTGGACAGACAGTTTTTAAAGGTCACCAATCCAATAATATTTCTAGGCGTTTATTGTCTGCAGTACATAAATATAAAGAACCTCGCTGTCTTTCAGGCAGAAGTGGAAGAAGTACACAGTAAGTGGTATCGCTAAGAATGTAAAAGCTTTTTACTGGAGCCAACATGTATTTTTTGTTCAGAGAGAAAACAAACATTATATAAAGGAAGAAGCAAAAGCGTAAACAAAAAAGCACCTTAAATGTAAGGTAATAAAAAGCTGATATCCCTTGATACAAAAAAAAAATGCTATAAATGGGGAAAATGAGTTGCAAAATAAATATTGGACGGCAAAAATATTTTGGACAATACAATATTTCAACATTAGTTCTGCCGTATTACATATAAAAAGTTACTGTTGTGAAGTGCGATCAACAGGCGACATCAGCAGACATTTATAGCATAAGACCGTTATACTGTGTATATATATATATATTTTTTTTAAAGATTGGCAAAGAAATTGCATTTTTGTCAAACTTAAAGGGGCTGTAAATGTACAATTTGTTTTTCGTAAACAGCTTCCTTCACTTACCTCACCCTTCGATTTTGCTTTTAAATGTCCTTATTTCTTCCTCACTTCCTGTTCTTCTGTCTGTAACTCCACACAGTAATGCAAGGCTTTCTCCCTGGTGTGGAGTGTCGTGCTCGTCCCCTCCCTTGAACTACAGGAGAGTCAGGACGCCCACTAACACACAGCTCCTTTGTCTATCTGCAATGTAGAGAGCGTCCTGACTCTCCAGTAGTCCAAGGGAGGGGGCGAGCAAGACACTCCACACCAGGGAGAAAGCCTCGCATTACTGTGTGGAGTTACAGACAGAAAAACAGGAAGTGAGGATTTCTCAGAAGAAATAAGGACATTTAAAAGCAAGATCGAAGGATGAGGTAAGTGAAGGAGGACTGCACTAAGGTAAAGGAAGCTATTTAGGAAAAAAACATTGTACCTTTACAACCCCTTTAACTTTATACAACAGCCAAACTTAGCCTGCTTTAGCATGCATAGATGCACTTACTTCCTTAAAGTGGTATTACAGTATTACTAAACCCACAACAGTAAAATCAGTCTGTATATGTTATACTCACTGTGGAACCTAAGGAGTTAATCCTCTGCATTGTGTAAAAAGGCTGTTTGATCCTGTATGCACAGATACGCTTCTTCCACGGACTCCAGAACACGTCTGGATAATACAGAGTCTTTGGAGTCACTCTGCACATTCTCAGTTTGGTGTGCATTGCTAGAGAGGGAGGGTCAGGGGTCCTGAATCCTAAAAGGACAGCTCCGTGCAGTAACTCATCCTACAAGCTTTACCAAGAACTGATAGAAGTCACAAGACTGCTCTAACTGCTGATAAATAAAGGTATTTAGTATCTTGTCCTTATATAAGGACAAGATACTAAAAGCAGCTTGGCACCAGAACAGGAGATGGTAGCAGAGATGGTATGCAGGCAGTGACCTGACCGTCGGCAGCCGGGAAACAAGGGAGGGACCAAGTCAGCAGGCAGAGAAAATCCAGCAAGCAGGCCAAGGTTGGTAATAGCTGGGCAGTGCAGTACAGAATCAGCAGGCAAAAGATAAGTCCAGTAAACAGGCCAAGGTCAGAGAAGTCAAATGAACAAGGAGCAAAGGCAAAGTCCAGGAGAATGCCGGGTCATACACAGGTAAGCAGGTTCAATGGAGCAGGTTACAGGAATACAGGTACAAGCTGAAGACCATTCAGCAACTGCTCATGGTGACAGGCCAGTTTAAATAGGCCACTGGGTGGCAAGTACGCATGCTAACTTGTATGTGCATGTGCGTGTGTATGTGTGTGAGTGCATGCACGAATGTGAGCGTAATGAACTAGAAAAGTATTGCTTCTTTGCCTAGAAATATAAGCATGTGAAAAATACGCACACACACACAAACATGAGCATAAGCCCATACTGGTTTTCTGGTTCTGGGAATCTGGTTTACCTTACAATAGTAGAGATTTTTAAAGCTGTATAACAAGGTATGAATAAACAGGATCTATTTTTGCACACTTTTGAAGTCTTTGGTTCGGGTCAACCCTTTTGGAAAGCAGGGACAGACAGACAAAAAAGACAGTGCACCTAATACTGACCCTTATGCCACGTACACACGACCGTTTTTCGGGTTGTAAAAAATGAAGTTTTTATTAATGTCATTAAAAACTATTGTGTGTGGGCTCCAGAGCATTTTTCACAATGTAAAAAATGGGCATTAAAAATTTCGAACATGCTCTAATTTTTTACTACGTTTTTAACATTGTAAAAAATGGTCGTGTGTGGGCTTTAACGACGTGAAAAAAATGTGCATACTCAGAAGCAAGTTATGAGACGGGAGCGCTCGTTCTGGTAAAACTAGCGTTCGTAATGGAGTAAGCACATTCATCACGCTGTAACAGACTGAAAAGCGCAGATCGTCTTTTACTAACACGAAATCAGCAAAAGCAGCCCCAAGGGTGGCGCCATGCGAATGGAACTTCCCCTTTATAGTGCCGTCGTACGTGTTGTACGTCACCGCGCTTTGCTGGAGCATTTTTTTTTCACGATCGTGTGTAGGCAATGCCGTTTTAATGATCGGGTTGAAAAAAACGTTGTTTTTTCTAGACCATTAAAAACGTCATTTTTTACAACCCGAAAAACGGTCGTGTGTACGCGGCATTAGAAGATCAGGACCAACTGTCTTTTTACTCTCCTTGCCATTCTGTCCTACTGGTACAAACCTAATTGTAAGTACAAAGTACTTTATCAAAGAAAATGTGCAGGCTATAAAATATGGCAACATTGAGGATGTGGACTGGATGGCACTGGCATCCTGGGCAGCATTATGGAATCTTTTAGTATACCTAAGAATGTGTTGCTGACTTTTAGCAGCATGGAGTACAGGTTTCTTAGGCCGCGTACACACCATCTATCCAAACCGATGAAAATGGACCGAAGTTCAGTTTCATCGGTCCAAACCGACCGTGTGTCCGCCCCATCGGTCTTTTGTCCTTCGGACAAAAGTTAGAGAACTTGCTTTAAAATCGAACCGATGGACCGCTGACCGGTCCAAATCGATAGGTCCAAACCGATGGTTAGTACACAAAAGCATCGGTTCAAAATCCGCGCATGCTCAGAATCAAGTCGACGCATGCTTGGAAGCAATAAACTTCGTTTTTTTCAGCACGTCGTGTGTTTTACGTCACCACGTTCGGACCGGATCTGTTTTTGGAACGATGGTGTGTACACACATCAGGCCATCAGTCAAATTCAGCGGTGAACCGATGAAAACGGTCCGTCGGACCATTCTCTTTGGATGGATCGACCGTGTGTACGCGGCCTTAGGGTTACTTTGGTGGTCCCCCCATCCTAGACCACAGAAAGACAAACACTCCTGCGCACAAGTGAGTACCGGGTAAACTTCTTAAAAGAAAGAAAGACGGCACACCAACCTTGTGCATTATCCTTAGGTGTGTTTTATTAAAACTAGAATAAAAACTACTCACAAACAAATGGAAAACATTCGCAATACAAGAGATCTCCAAATGACAGCAATTGTTCTTGTAGCGCCCTGCTCCCAATGACTGGGGCGCTATTCTAAATTTAGAGGGCATCTGAGCCAATAGTGGGCTCAGACTTTGTTGAATTCCATTGAAATTAGCCTCTGTTCTGGCTATGGTTATGCTTGATAGGATTTTCCCCTGTTGCCTGTAGGTGGCGTTACCACCTCAGGCCCATGTTGGAACACAAGCAAACCATGGTGTGTTAAGTGACCCTTCTCGGCAGCAGCCCAGTGGGAGTGGTGCCCCGCTGTGCATGCTGGGAAGGGATACTTAAGGGGCAGATGCCGTTTTTCAGGGTCTTTCGCCTTGTGGCCCTCCTGGCACGAGGCACGTGTGTATGATTCCAGCCCCGGGACCACTTCGGTCCGAGACTGCATCTCTATTAAGTAGGCCCAGCTATGCTGGCTGGGGCCTATGATTCAAAAGGGGATCCTAAGCTGTCCATCCAAGTGGGGGCAGCTGCTTAACGAAGGAAACCGGAGGAGGACCTGCCCAGGAGGAGACCAAGCAAGGCAAGCTAATGTCTCGGGATAGGCCTGGTGACCTTGTTATACAGGGATCCACAGCTCTACTTGTCTTACAGTTTGCCAGATCGGCTTAAAGGCTCTTTACTGTAAGGCTGGAAGTTCAGGACTTAAATCCTGTGGCAGAGGATCCCTGACTATCCATCTTTTGTTCTCAGACGGTCTGTGGCAGAGACTGTTCTAAAACTGTCCGTGCGTCATTCCAGCTGCTAGAATATGTGAGAGGGGTCTATCCGGGTGAGCAATACCCACTCAAGAGAGAGTGGTGATTACTGGAACTTTAGATATTTTTGTGCATTCTGTACTGCGTACCTGAACCTTCCCCTTCTCTCCTTCTACCCTCCACTTTCTTCACAAGTTTTATGCAGCAAAAATAAAACCTAACAGTTGAAGGTTTTACATCTTGTGTGGACATTGCAGCTCCTATAGACTTTTTTCCCCTGACAACAAACTTAGAGGTAATGTGCAAAACCCAAATCTAAACCAGTAGCTCCTACAGGGGTAGTGCTACATTCTGAAGATCAACGACTCCAGATGGTACCAGAGGAGTAAACAGGGTCCACTGCTGGCTGACGTGTTTTGAAGGAACACCTTCTTCTTCAGAGCTCCCTCGGCATGACGTGTATATATAGGTGCAGACTCTCACACAATCACTATTGTGCATTCAGGGGGCCCCTCCCAAAGGAGTCTACAGTTACCACCCACGATTGTGGGTGGTGCATAGAAAAGAGGGTAGCATCCATTGTAAACATAGGAGCACCACCCGAAACAACATTTGCATAAATACAAAAACACATCGATAAACATTTGTATTCACCATAACAATCAATAACAATGATGATAATAATGGTGTTGCTGTTAGGGCAAAATGGTACATCCATCTATAGGCTAGAAAGGGGTGGCATATAGGGACGGTATCTAAGATCAGGACTCACCCAGTGGATGAAACTGCTGCTGCATAGGTTGATCAGAAGCGTCCAACACACAATGCCATAGGTGCCACACCTCGCACAGACACGGGGGGGTTCCCGCCTCGTGTAGCCATAGAGGGTCCTTCATTGCTGTCTATCCTGTGTCTGGAATGCTTGCCATGTTGTTTGGGATCCAAACAACCGGAAGTGCAGGCCAGATGTAATTTCCGTCGCTTTCGGCTGACGTCACCAATAGCACTCAGCAGCCATCATTTTATCGAAAGGGCTCCCATAGAGGAAGAAAGCACTCACTTCTAACACTCTACCTTAAAACCAATGAATGAAGGAAAATAATACACACAGCTCCCTCTTAACCACTTCAGCCCCGGACCATTTTGCAGCTAAAGGACCAGGCCCCTTTTTGAGATTCGGCACTGCATCGCTTTAACTGATAATTGCGTGGTCGTGAGACGTGGCTCCCAAACAAAATTGTCGTCCTTTTTTTCCCACAAATAGCGCTTTCTTTTGGTGGTATATGGTCACCTCTGCGGTTTTTATTTTTAGCGCTATAAACAAAAATAGAGCGAACATTTAAAAAAAAAAAAGCATTTTTTTTTACTTTTTGCTATAATAAATATCCCCCAAAAATATATAAAAAAAATTTTTTTCCTCAGTTTAATCCGATACGTATTCTTCTACATATTTTTGGTAAAAAAATCGCAATACGCGTTTATTGATTGGTTTGCGCAAAAGTTACAGCATCTACAAAATAGGGGAAAGTTTTATGTCATTTTTATCAATCATTTTTTTTACTAGTAATGGCGGCGATCAGCGATTTTTATTGTGACTGTGACATTATGGAGGACACATCGGACACTTTTGGCACATTTTTGGGACCATTGTCATTTTTACAGCGATCAGTGCTATAAAAATGCACTGGTTACTGTGAAAATGACACTGGTAGTGAAGGAGTTAACCACTAGGTGGCGCTGTAGGGGGTTAAATGTTCCCTATTGAGTGTTTCTTACTGTAGGGGGGATGGGCTATGTGTCACATGACACTGATTTCCGCTCCGAGTGCACGGAGCGGAGATCAGTGTCATTGTCACTAGGCAGAACAAGGAGATGTTTGTTTACACAAGCATCTCCCCGCTCCATACGTCCGTGAGACGATCGCGGGGATGCTCGCGGCGATCGAGTCCACGGGACCCGCGGTCCGATTTACGGGGAAGGCGGCAGGGTCGCGTACCTGTATACGTGCCTTTGCCTGTCCGTGCCATTCTGCCGACGTATATCTAAAGGGGCCGGTCCTTAACCACTTACCCCCCGGACCATATTGCTGCCCAAAGACCAGAGTACTTTTTGCGATTCGGGACTGTGTCGCTTTAACAGACAATTGCGCGGTCGTGCGACGTGGCTCCCAAACAGAATTGGCGTCCTTTTTTTCCCACAAATAGAGCTTACTTTTGGTGGTATTTGATCACCTCTGCGGTTTTTAGTTTTTGCGCTATAAACAAAAATAGAGAGCCAATTTTGAAAAAAATGAATATTTTTTACATTTTGCTATAATAAATATCCCCCAAAAATATATAAAAAAACATTTTTTTTCCTCAGTTTAGTCCGATACGTTTTCTTCTACATATTTTTCGTAAAAAAAAATCGCAATAAGCGTTTATTGATTGGTTTGCGCAAAAGTTATAGCGTTTACAAAATAGGGGGTATTTTTATGTCATTTTTATTATATTTTTTTTACTAGTAATGGCGGCGATCAGCGATTTTTTTTCCGGTATTGCGACATTATGGCGGACACTTCGGACACTTTTGACACATTTTTGGGACCATTGGCATTTTTATAGCGATCAGTGCTATAAAAATGCATTGGATTACTATAAAAATGCCACTGGCAGTGAAGGGGTTAACACTAGGGGGCGGGGAAGGGGTTAAGTATGCCTGGGTGTGTTCTTACTGTGGGGGGGGGGGTGGCCTCACTAGGGGAAACACTGATCCTCGGTTCATACATTGTATGAACCGAAGATCAGCATTTCCCCTGCTGACAGGACCGGGAGCTGTGTGTTTACACACACAGCTCCCGGTCCCCGCTCTGTAACGAGCGATCGCGTGTGCCCGGCGGCGATCGCGCCCGCCGGGCACACGCAGGGGAGTCGGGGGCGGCTGGGAGAGAGGACGTCATATTACGTGCTCTCGCCCAGCAGAGCCACCTTGTGGACGTATAACGACGGTGCGCGGTCGGCAAGTGGTTAAAGCGGTTGTAAACCCGCATATACAATTTTTTTTTTACACCTGCAAGGCAAAAGCCATAATGAGCTAGTATGCACCGCATACTAGCTCATTATGAAATACTTACCTCGGAACGAGGAGAAGAGAACTTACCAGGTCCACGCCGAGCGGGATGTAATCTTGACTCGACGTGTCTTCCGGGTATTGCCGCTCCAGCGCTGTGATTGGCTGGAGCGGCGATGACGTCACTCCCACGCATGCGCGCAGGATATTTCATTCCGGCAAGGGCCGGCGGCGGCTGGCCCTTCAGCCGAGGATCCCCCCCTGCGCATGCGCCGCTGCAATCAGCGGCGCATTGCGAGGGGAATATCGCCTAAACCGTACAGGTTTAGGAGATATTCTTTATACCTACAGGTAAGCCTTATTATAGGCTTACCTGTAGGTAAAAGTCAAAAAGTGGGGTTTACAACTACTTTAAGTGGGTAAAGCTAAAGATACCTAGACCACAACCTGTATGGCCTACTCAGAAAACCTTGCTTATGTAGCACAATCAACTTCCAATCACTTGCAGCTCTTCTTGCCAGTTCTGTTCTGCTGGGAAGAATATGATTCAGTAAAGTGCTAAACTGGGCAAATATATTTTCCATAGTTCCTCCCACAGTAACTTACTTAGTTATTTCAACGCCAAGAAGGTGAGAGTGAGTTTCTCATGCCGCGTACACACGACCATTTTTCGGGTTGTAAAAAATGACGTTTTTAAGGGTCTAGAAAAAACGACGTGTTTTTCAACCCGATCATGAAAACGGCCGTGCCTACACACAATCGTGAAAAAAAAATGCTTTACCAAAGCGCAGTGAAGTACAACACATACGACGGCACTATAAAGGGGAAGTTCCATGCGGATGGCACCGCACTTTGGGCTGCTTTAGCTGATTTCGTGTTAGTAAAAGACGGATTGCGCTTTTAAGTCTATTACAGCGTGATGAACGCTAGTTTTACCAGAACGAGCGCTCCCGTCTCATAACTTGCTTCTGAGCATGCACGTTTTTTCTCGTCGTTAAAGCCCACACACGACCATTTTTTACCACTTAAAAAATGACAACGTTAAAAACGACGTGAAAAATTTGCACATGTTCTAAATTTTTAATGCAAATTTTTACATCGTGAAAAATGCTCTGAACACACGATCGTTTTTAATGACATAAAAAAAACTTAATTTTTTAGAACCCGAAAAACGGTTGTGTGTACGCGGCAATAGGTTTTGCAGGCTTTTGCCATTTAGCTGCCTATAGTTTACGAAAAGATTGTCAGTGGTTTATTTGCGGGGCCTTTTTCAAGATCCTTTTAGCTGCAGGCTCATCATTTTTTAAGCAGATTAGAGCAGTCCTTGAGTGATTGTGCAGATCACACACATAACATATGGTGATATGCCTCTCCTTTGCTGGCAGGCTAGAGGAAATACATGGCAGAGGTGCAATGAGCTCAGTGGAACCTTAGAGGATATAAAGCTAGTGAATTCTGCTCTACCTAGAACCTTCGCTGGGCACAATAAATAATGCATTGGCATCCACACATATTTAGTTTTAGGTTTCCCTGGAGCTTTACAAATAGCTATGCCTTTGACTGTATATTCATCTCTGACATGTTCCTATCATGCATTCTAACCTTATTTCACCCCTTCTGATGCATCATTCAAAACAGAATTACAAGGGAAGAAACTGGCCTCTGTAGACATGGTACATTGTGAGAAACACAAAATAAGACTGGAAAGTATAGCCAGGTACAATGGCTATAAAACTATAAAGGATTTATTTCCAGTAATAACCCCTGAGACAAAATGAGACAACTCTGAACATGCTTGTCTGTTCAGCTATAAAGATTTATTGTACTGCACCTTGTTTGTACTTTGTAAATGAAGAAAAACCATCATAACATATGCAGTACATAATATATGTGCGTTATAAACTTAGACGAAAGGAAAAATCTCTTAAGCCCTGTGCACACGGATATCTGATGGAATCTAATCCGATGGATTTATTTCGTCGGATATCCGATGAAGCTGACTTTCATCAGTCTTGCCTACACACTATCGGTCAAAAAATCCGACCGGGTCCAACGTGGTGACGTAAAACACTACGACGTGCTGAGAAAAATTATGTTCAATGCTTCCGAGCATGCGTCGACTTGATTCTGAGCATGCGAGGATTTTTGACCGATGGACTTCCACACAGACGATCGTTTTTGTCTATCAGTTTTTTATCCATAGGAACATTTTAAAACATGTTCTATTTTTTTTCACCGATGGAAAACAAACCGATGGGGCCCACACACGACCGGTTTGTCCGATGAAAACGGTCTATCGGTCTGTTTTCATCAGACAAACCGATCGTGTGTACAGGGCTTTAAAGTTTACAGAATAAATTTAATGTATGAGCGAGGTACAATGGACTACACTGGTAGGGAAGGAGAAAAGTTGGATAAGAATGATCAATAGTAGTAAGAATGAAATTTGGTCAAAATAATAAAAAATACAATTATTGAGGTTTCTGACTTTAATGGCCAGCTATTGAAAACCATAGCAAACCTTTACGTTACAAGGCCCTTTTGTCATACTTTTTACTGTTTATATTATTAGGCAACTAATGTATCTACTATATATCTCTTGCATGCTGGCAATGACTGTACAAATTCTTTTTTTTTTGTCATTCAAGTTTAAGTTTATTTTCAGAAAAAAAAATCAGTACAATGTAATGAACATCAATGAAAATTATTACAGTGTGGCATACAGTCAAAAACAACATGGTACATTTAGTTCATTTCCTGCCCTTCCATTCCACATTGAAACAAAGTACCATTAAAACGTAAAAGAAATTGTGAATAACAAAAAAGAATAAATATATTGAAGAAAACAAAATCCAACCCAATTGTCCTCCCCCACCTCCAGAGATACTATAATCCGTATAATCCAATCCAGACCCATGAAATTTTAATAAATATAATAGATAGATTCTTTGTTTAGATCTATAAGGAGGATAGATGCCTAGGGTAAACTCCACCCCCCCTGACACCCCTAATGGGATCACTCTGTGCCCTAAGAGGCAGAATAACCCCTATCATCCCCTTCCCCTTTAATATATAATAAGAATAACCCGATAACAAGAGGACAACTTCAAAACCATCCTCCATATAACATACCTAAGAAGGTTTAAGAAACCTTAGAATTAGGTTCAATCAAACCATTTTAAAATATAATGTAATATATGGGAAGAATAATAAAGAATATATATTATTCTTGTCAAAATAAAGGAAAAGAACAATATATGTATGCAAAACGTGGTCCTTATTCATATAATAAAAAAAAGAAACAACATAAACAAAATAATAGGAGAGAAAGAGAAATGATAGAGAAAAAAAAAAGACAGCATAATAAAAAAAAGAAAGATAGAGAAAGAGAAAGGAGTTGGAGAAGAGATAAAAGAAGGACAAAGAGCCTACCTGCCAATAGTGCACATCAGTCCAAAGCGAAAGCTAATACTAAATTCGCAAGGTATATGAGATTCCCATAAATTAATAAACCAAGGCTCCCATATTTCATTGAACTGGGTAAGTTTATCCATCATGGAGCCAATTCTTTTTTCTTGTTCCATTATCCATGTGACTTTTCTTTTCATACTTAGTATAGAAACCAATGGTTTCTTCCAGGCAGCTGCTATAGTAATTCTAGCACCCGTCAGGATAAATAATATCAGTTTTCTGGTAACCTTTTGAACCTGAGGTATGAATCCATTCAGCAAAGCAATCGCTGGGGACTGATGTAAATTACAACCCGTGACCCGTCTAATAATATGGAATACCTTGTTCCAGTATCCATGTATCCTTGGACATTCCCACCATGTGTGTATCATAGAGCCCACCCCATGGCATCCTCTAAAGCACAGAGGTGAGGAGGAGGGATAAATAGATGCCAATTTTAGAGGAACAAGATACCACCTGGTAAATATTTTCACATTTGCCTCTATAAGAGGCACACTCATAAAGCCTTTAATATATCTAATAAAGTTTCCACACCAATTGTTCAAGTCCCATTCATCATGAAGTTCCCTCTCCCAAGCTAGCATATGAGGTAATTTATTATCATTTGCTGCAAGTGATTTATATATAACCGAAATAACTCCCCTTCTCTCCGAAGCTTGATCACATTTATGCTCATATGGAGATAGACGTCCAGATACAATTTTGTCTGTCCAAAGTTTCTATGCATAATCGTATATTTGAGAAAATCTAAATTTCTCAGAGGAAGGAAGATTAAAATTATCCACAAAATATTGTTCAGAAAGGGGACCTAAATGTGAAAAAAAAACAACAATATGATACACCCCCTTGTCACGCCACCATTTAAATGATTCAATATCAACATTAGAGGTAAAGATCGGATCTTGAAAAATATCAGCCAAAGGTTGACCCTTCGAGATTATGGAAGGATTATTCCTAAGTGAATCCCAGAGAACTAAAGCCTGTGAAAGAGACGGGGACAGAATAGAAGGTCTATGTTTGGGGATACACCACAATAAACTTTCTAACGAATACGCGGGGGATGCCTGTTCTTCTATATTAACCCATTCAGGACGATCCTTTTTGATGTATACGTCCGATAGTTGGGCAAATCTAGCAGCTTGGTAATACCACCACAAATTTGGAACTCCCAGACCCCCCTGTTCAGGGAGATTAAAAAGACAACGTGAAGAAACACGCGGACCCTTTTTGTTCCAGATAAATTTGGTAATTTTACCCTGAAAGGTTTTCAAATGATTTTTTTTATCAGTATAGGTAGTGAGCGAAAAAGATATAGAAGTCTGGGGAGAAGAGTCATCTTAACCGAAAATGTTTTGTAGTAAGAAAAAGAAAAACCATCCGGACCGGGAGCCTTATCCGTTTTCAAATTATTGATCACCGTCTGAACTTCCTCGGCCGATATGGGAGCCTCCAATACCTCTCTATGTACCTCTGTCAATTTAGGAAGATCTAAGCCATCAAGAAACTTCTCCACTTTATCAGATGCATAGTCGCCATCAAAAGCGTAAAGTTTGAAATAAAAGTTTTGAAAGGCTGTCATTATCCGCCGAGGGTTCAGAGTAAATGAACCATCTGCTTGTCTAATTTTGGGTAGAATCCTTGATCTAAATCTAGGGGACAATTTATTCGCCAGCATCGGGCCTATCCTATCTTTTAACCGGTAAAATCTAGCACCAGTCCATTTCATATCCTCATCTGCCCTTACTGTAAGCGCTAGATTCAATGCAGTTCTAGCTGAATCAAGTTTGGGAAATTCAGAAGGATCTAATTGATGTTTTCTACTCAAGTCCACATATGTCCACCTCCAACTTCCTCATTCTTTTTAGTCTAGCTGCAATCTGTATAATGTTGCCCCTAACAGGCACCTTATGAGCAGCCCATAAAGTTTCTGGGGACATTTCTTCTGTATCATTAAAATCAAAATATTCTTTTATAGCTTTTTCGATTTCTGCTACTAAAACAGGATCCTTTAAAATTGACTGGTTAAGCGTCCAATGAGACAGTTTTTGGGTAGAATTCTCTTTTCTTAAAGATAACAGGACCATGGAATGGTCCGACCAAGAGACATTTGCACAATAGTAGATTTTTTAGCTGAAGGGACGTGACGATTGGAAAGCAATATATGGTCTATTCGTGAATATGATTGGTGGGGATTAGAAAAGTGAGTGAAATCTTTAGTTTTAGGATTCAATTCCCTCCATATATCAGTCAAACTAGATTGGTGAAGCATACGCACCACCTGTGTACTAGCTTTAGTTGGTCTAATAATTTTAGCATTATGTTGATTAGATTTATTTAATCCCAAATCAAAGGCTAAGTTGGAATCTCCACCCATAATGATGATACCCTCCATAAAAGGTTGGAGAACATCAAACATTTGATAAAAGAATCTCTTTTGTACCCTATTAGGTGCATAATACGAGACGAAAGTATACAGATTTCCTTCCAGGGTTCCCTTTACCAAGACAAATCTAGCCTCCGGGTCCACGTATTCCTTAATCATGTCAAAATTGCAGAATTTAGAAAATAAGACGGCTACCCCTTTAGTCTTATTTTCTGCTTTAGACAGGTAAAACACTGGAAAATGTGCATGCAAATAAGAGGGGGCGTACCGTTTTGGGAAGTGTGTCTCCTGTAGGAAAACCACATCGACATGAAGGGACTTGTAGGCTTGTAGGGCCTTTCGCCTTTTAATTGGAGAATTCAACCCCTGAGTGTTGTGTGAAACAACACGAAGGGGTGTAGAAGGGTTATTTGAACCAACCATGAGTCGTGATCAGTACCATAGACGGGTTGCATAACGATGGCTGTATCCACAATCCAGTAAAACCACTAATTGGCAGGTAGGCTGACATGGTAAATAAGGTATTGGAGAAAGAAAAGGTATAGAAGTAGAAGATGAAGAAATAAAAACAAAAACATAAACAATATAGTAAATTGTAGGATAACAGAAGGTCAAACCATGACCCAGAATGAAGGGAGAGTATATCCTCCCTCCCCTCATTCAAACACATGACCTTAGAACAGCCCATATAAAGGGCTAGGTACCTACTCCCTAGGACGACCAAATGTCGACCCAAGAAGCAAGCTGAGGCCCAATGCCTCACCGCGGGCTGCCGTCGACGGTTAAATAATCATAAATGAAATTCTTGTGTAAGGAGAAATTGACCCAAAAAGGCATAGTAAATATAAAAAATATTAAAATGAATTTTCCCAGATTGGCAAAAATAAATAATAAAAAAAAAAACACACTCCGACCCCTCCCTTAACCCTTCAAAATATATAATCATATGCTAAAAAAAAAAAAAATGCAAAATTATATATTAATCAATAAATCTAAGTTTATATATATATTTAAAAAAATATCGAAAAATCCATGTTCCCTGGGAAAATACAGACAAAAATTGTTTTGGTGAAACCATTTCTACCAATCGTAAGAAATAGAAAAAGAAAGAAAAAAAAATTGACGACCATCCGAACGAAAAAAAAGAAATCCAAAGAAATGTATCTCATCTTCAGGTAGCAAAGTAATTCTTAACCTTCCTGTGCTTGACTCTGTTCCAGGTAGAAGAATTCGGGCTAATAGGGGTTTGTCTTTTGGCCGAATTTTGCTGGGTAGGCGTAGTATCCATGTCCGGTTCGACAAAAATAATCTTCATATCCAATAATAGTCTTTCACCCTCCTGAAAATTGTGAACTACATAATGTCTGCCATTATATGAAAATTTCAGTGCGAACGGAAAGGCCCATTTATACCTGATATCCTTTTTCAAGAGGGCAGACAATAAAGGTTTCATCGCTCTTCTCCTCTGTATCGTGTACGGGGAAATATCAGAAAATATTTGGGTGGTTGCACGCTGGTATTGTAATTGTTCATGTTGTCGAGATTCTTTCATTATTTCTTCCTTGATGGAATAATAATCAGATTTGACTACCACATCCCACGGTAAGCCATCCTTTCTCCATGGTCCTAGGGACCTATGTGCACAGTCCAATTCCAATTTGTGAGTTGCAATAGATGGAATCAGAACTTTAATAATGTCCTGTATTGCCGTATGAACATCAACAATGGATTTAGGCAATCCTCTGACCCTGAAATTGTCCCTCCTTGATCTGTTCTCGAGATCGTCGATCCTAGCCTGAGCAGCTTCCAGCTGTTCTTGCAGAAATAACAAATGGTCAGCATTCTGATCAATTCTGGCAATATTGATATCCAGTTTGTGTTCAATAGTTTCAATCCTGTTTCCAAGACATTGAAAGTCAACCCTAATGTCTCTAGTGATTCTCTCAGCATTCTGTGCCAGTCCCCTGTCCAGCATTTCAGATATTCTGTTAAACAAATCAGTGACATTGAAGGAAACATCAAGAGCCTGTTCAGCATTAGTATGCACATTAACAGGGTTCTGTGAGGGAATCTCTGCAGAAATTATATGTCCAACATTACTAGGAATCACTCCTTCCTTCAGTGCAGTGGAATACAGAATAGGAGATGTGTCAGAACAAGATGCCTGAGGTAAAGATGCAGCCAGCAAAGGAGATAACACTTGCCTGTCAGACGTGGAGGCCTCTGTTGTTTCCAGTGTGCGCATCTGAGGTACGGCGGCCATTTTGATGAGAGTCTTTTCATAACAGACCCTTTATTAATATTCCTGCCTTTCCTGTGATATTTGCCCGTCATGGACCGGTTTTCTACTGTACTCTCCACCCGCTGGTGTCAATCCAACTCCCTCAGCAGGTCTAATAGCCCGGTAATTACCATATAACGGCCGTCTATGAGGAGAGTCACCGCTCCTATGGCCTGTCTCCTATCAGGCTCTTAAACTTGTATCCTGTCGGTATTAATTGAGATGTCCGGTACCGTTCGAATCACCAAAGATTCCGCTATCCGCGGATGATGTTTTTGCGGGTGTATAGGATCCAAATCTCCGGTTATCGCCGCCAAACCGCCAGCGGTGAGCGGAGCTCCGTTCCTAAGCTGCCATCTTAGGAGCTCCAGGGGGCGTGGCCGACTGTACAAATTCTATGCCGGTGAACTTAGTCTCCTTTCTCTGACATCTATTAGATGCTTTCCTGGGAAAGGAGGTTTGCTCATGATCACATTTAAAATAAATGTCACTTCAGCTTCAAATATATCCAAATACTGTTGTTTAATGGTTGCATGACATGGCGCAAAACAACAAAATCTCTTGCTTATTAAAGTATAAATTCAGATGGCGGAATGTATGCTTTCTGTCAGCTGTGTCAGAAAGCACATGGTGGGTGTGAAGAATGCCTTATGTTACATGTAAATTATAAGTTCTCATTACAAACACTTTAAAATATTTGCCACCTTGTATTTTAACCATTTCAGCCCAGGAGGATTTGGCTGCCCAATGACCGGGCTTTAATTGACAATTACACGGTCGTGCGACCTTGCGCAGAAAACAAAATTAACGTCCTTTTTTTGTCACAAATAGAGCTTTCTTTTGGTGGTATTTGATCATCTCTGCGTTTTTTATTTTTTTTGCGATAAAAAACAAAAAAAGAGCAACAATTTAAAAAAAAAGCAGTATTTTTAACTTTTGCTATAATAAATATCACCTATATATATATATATATATATATATATATATATATATATATATATATATATATATATATAATCCTCAGTTTAGGCCAATATGTATTTTTCTACATATTTTTGGTAAAAAAAATCACAACAAGCGGATATTGATTGGTTTGCGCAAATGTTATAGCGTCTACAAAATAGGGGATAGATTTATGGCATTTTAAAATCATTTTTTGTTATTAGTAATGGCGGCGATCTGCAATTTTTATTGTGACTGCGAACACATCGGACACTTTTGACGCTATTTTGGGACCATTGTCATTTATACAGCGAACAGTGTTATAAAAATGCACTGATTAGTGTGTAAATGTCACTGGCAGGGAAGGATTTAAACACTAGGGGGCGATGAAGGGGTTAAGTGTGTCCTAGGGAGTGATTCTAACTGTGAGGGGGCTGGGCTACAAGTGACATGACGGTGATCACTGCTCCCGATGACAGGGAGCAGTAGATCACTGTCCTGTCACTAGGCAGAACAGGGAAATGCCTTGACGGGCGCATGCCCATAATGCCGCGATTTAAAGAGGACGTCCAGGTATGTCCCTTTGCGCCGCTGTGCCATTCTGCCAACGTATATCGTCATGCAGCGGTCGGCAAACGCTTAACAAATTTCTTGTTTGCCATTGATTTGCATGGGACATTTTCCAAGGAGTTGCAGCTTGTGCACTATTATCAGTCGTGCATTATTTGAGGGCTGGACAAAAATGAATGCAAAAGTAGGCATAACTTTTTTATTGGGAACAAAAAGGTGCGCCTACTAAGTGCAGTATGTTTGAAGTAACAATTTATTGATATAAACAGCCAAATGGCTACTCACATGATAGTAGTGAGACAAGAGCGTAAATATTTGTGCATGGGCTGTGTAGTCACTGTGGGGTCCGGTGTACGTGCCAAGTGCTCTCCTGGTGTGCTTCAGAGATCGGAACTGAGCAAATAGCTGTAGAGCTGAAGCCGGCCGGCCTGTGTTCCGCTCTGTGGCGGTATGCGTATCAGTGTGGAACGCATTCGGTATGTTCGGAGACCGGAAGTGATGTTAGGGCGTGTGTGACGTCACTGTGTGGCGTGTGTGACCATCACTTCTGGTCTCCAAACATACCGAGTGCGTTCCACGCTGACAGAAAGCATACATTCTGCCATATATATATATATATATATATATATATATATATATATATATATATATATATATATATATATTTTAGCCCCTGGCATTATTTTTATTGTTATTTTTTTTGGAGATTGAAATAAACTTTTTATTATTATTATTTCCTCCATCTTTTTTTTTTTTTTTTCCATAAAGATTTTATTGAAGCAAAAAGGTATGGACAATGTTACAAGTACAACCGTAGCTTCAACAAACATAACATGTCCTCACAAGAGGAATCACAGCAAAGTGTTCACATGAAGGGGAACAGGTACAAGTTAAACAAGCGCGACAAGTATCATAAACAGAGATATAGTCTGTGTAGGTTACCCTATCCACATTTTATTCATGGGGAAGGTGCATTGTGAATCGATCTGGAGGCAATACATCTACTTGTAGCTATGCAAAGGATTGTTATTTTTTTATCATATCATCTACACTATGTTGTATTTGTAACCACCTTAGCGCCATCTCTTTCTGTTTACTATAACTTTTTTGATTTCTCTGATCTTTTAGTCCAAACAAGACTATCTGTTATTCTAACATTCCTCTAGTGCTGTTCTATGGAAGCAGTAGGTTTAAAGAGCACACCAAACTCTTGAGATAACTTCTTTGACAATTTCGCAGCAGGCAGTCCATGTACAAACACGTGTTGAATAAAGTATAACAAATGGCGGTTCAACTGTTCAATCTTGTCATTCTACATAAAATGATAGATATATTTCTTTCTTCAGAATCTGTACTCTCACTTTTAGTTATTTAAACACTTTATGATCTCTCTGAGGCTTAATCAATAGTTTTACTCGCTCTATATTGCTATTTGCTGGAACGTTTGCTATTGCAATTTGATAGCACGTTTGCTTGTTTGACCATTTGCTGTGATGTTTGGAATTGAAATTTGCTGTGCTGTTTGATAGCACGTTTGCTGTTTGAGGTTTGAACGTTTGTTTGTTTGGTGGAACTACAAGTGAACAAATAACTAGTTAGTATACTGTTCTAACCACACTATTAACAATAGGAACATATATAACTGTATTAAATGCCTATTTTGGCCACTTGCTTCCATAAAACAGAACTCTGAGTGGAGTGGATGTGTGTCTGCTCAGATCTTCTCTCTCTGGTGTAATGAGCTCTAGCAGCTCTGCTGGGAACTTTCCAGACAGAATGAGTGTCAGGCCCCGTACACACGATAGAATCCATCCGCAGATAAATCCCAGCAAATGGGTTTCTGCGGATAGATCCTATGGTGTGTACACGCCAGCGGATCTGTTTCCGCGGAGAAATCTCCTCTGGGATGGATTTCAGCAGATCGGATATTTGCTGTGCTGCACAACAAATCCATCTGCTGGAATCCATTCCAACGGATGGATCCGCTCGTCTGTACAGACTTACCGGATCCATTCGTCCAAAGGGATTCCCCGCACGCGTCGTAATGATTTGACTCATGCGTGGAATTCCTTATATGACAGCGTCGCGCCCGTCGCCGCGTCATAATCGCGGCGATGGCGCGACACATCATCGGCAGAGGATTTCCGCGCGGATTTCAATGCGATGGTGTGTACACTCCATCCCATCGAAATCAGCGGAAATCTTTGAGAGGATTTATCAGTGGAAACGGTCCGCTGGACCATATCTGCGGATAAATCCTCTCGTGTGTACGGGGCCTCAGACTGGGTGTGATTGGCCAAGACTCTTGCTCAGTGTGAGATTGGCTGTGATTGGCCAAGACTCCTGATGAGTCACAAAAGCTTAACTCTATGCTTTCTGGTTTCAATTCTGCTGTGTCTTGAGCTTACATTACAGTCACACAACAAATCTTAAAAGGCATATTCTCTCTTTAACACAATATACAACTGTTATATGACATTCATAAATAAAGTCACAGTAAATAACTCTGCTTTTATCTCTCACATATAAGCATATGAATTGTATTAAGGTTATTTGCAGTTCTAGCTGTATATGTAAATTCCCATGTTGGTATAGTAACTCTTCCATTAGAGTAACTCTTATTTTCCTTCCTTTTCATTGCAGGTAAATAATGGATTGTTTTTTTTATATATTTATTGAGATGATCACAGTGCAATAAGAGATACATGTTCATAACCTCAAGCTTAATAGCCCTGATAGCCCTGATAGCCCTGATGCAAAATTGCGAACAAAAAATAAAATAAAAATTTGAACATGGATAAGGGAGGGGGAACATGGGGAGGGAGGAGGGAAAGGTAAGGTTACAGGGGAAGCATATTTACTCATAAACGACAATATGGCATAACATTTCAAAGCAAAACGACATAGTGAACATTAGTACCTTCAGGACTGGAAGCAACGTTTGGTGTATCTAAGTGGTGGTCTCAGAGAATGGCATAACAACAATAATATCAACAAAAAGGGCTACCTGTCTCGGAAAAAGAATCTTTGGTCACCAAAGATCCTTATGAGGATGTGGCCGCTCTAGGGTGGTAGGAAGATGAAGGGATCAGACAAGCTGGACACTTTAAGTTTACCTAGGGAGTTGTTAGTAATGGATTCTGAGCAGAAACAATGTGTTGTCATTGAGTTTTTGACATAGGAGGGATGAAGGCTATCCGACATCCACAGAAGGCTACAGAATATTTCCAGAAATTGCGCCATTGACACTGCTCTTGTTAATGGTGTCATCTCTGTAAATATCCTTCCTTCATCAAGTCAGCACATTGCTTCTGCTTGGAATGCATTATTTAAAGTGGTAAAGTAGTAAACTCTGTACTACCACTTTTACCTACAGGTAAGCCTATAATAAGGCTTACCTGTAGGTAAAAAGAATATCTCCTAAACCTGTATGGTTTAGGAGATATTCCCCTCGCAATTAGCCGCTGACTGCAGCGGCGCATGCGCAGCGAGGATCCTTGGCTAAAGGCTCGGCAGCCGCCGGACCTTGCCGGAAAGATGTCTCCTGCGCGCATGTGTGGAAGTGACGACATCGCCACTCCAGCCACTCACAGCGCTGGAGCGGCGATACCCAAAAGACACGCCGAGGCAAGATGACATCTCCCTCGGCGTGGACCAGGTAAGTTCCCCACGCCTCGTTCCAAGGTAAGTATTTCATAATGAGCTAGTATGCGGTGCATACTAGCTCATTATACCTTTTGCCTTTCAGGTATGTAAAGAAAAAAAAAAGCTGCTGTGGGTTTACTACCGCTTTAACTGCAATAAAAAAAAGAAGAGTTGCTAAAGAGGAAGAGGTAAACTTTGAATGACCTATGTAAGTTAATAAAAAAGTTATGTCTACTTTTGCATTACTTTTGACGCAGCCCTTGTAATAAGGGCAAAGCTGGCGAGTTCCCAAGACTCTAGACTTCATGGGAGCCCGCAGGAATGCTAAACAAGTTCAGTAAGTCATTTTAAACTTTGTAAGTCTTTAGACTTTTTCAGAAAGTGATCACAAATGGCATACTTTGCATTGCCCAGAATAAACATTTTCTTTATCAGATTATCAAACAATCAAGCAAAATATGTATCGGTGCTCCTTGTACCTAGAAGCATCATTTCAATATTTTCTTTCACCATCATATGACTATTTTGCAAGTCTGTATGACTGCATAAGATCTTATTAAAATGCTTTGTTCCAAATCCTGCAGAATTGTTAGCCAAATCCATGTCAGAAACAAAACACAAATGCCTGTGTACACTGACCTTTTGCATGATCCAAATAAACTAGCGGGGGGGCCTATTATTTAAAAAAAAAGCCAGGACCCAAGGTACAATTAATCCACCTCTGAGATACCATTGATTTTTGCATTAACTTGGCTTTTGCTGGTCTTAATCCACCTAAAATCCTACTAGAATGTCATTTCTTTTGCCAATGACCTTTAATCTTTCACATTTGCGATCCATTGATTTTCCCATACTGATATCCAGCATGTATCATGAGTTATATGTGTTGGGAGCATCCAAACCCCATTCTGGTTAGGGAATAAAAGGGAAGAAGATGATTGGCTGCTCTGTGCTATACAGACACATTTAATCATAGGTGTGCGCAAGGGGTGTGACAGATGTCCCTGGGCACACCCTTATCCTGGGGTAGGCAACCTGCCAATTGTGAGCTACTCGACGATTGAGGGCAGGTGACAGATAAACCGCTATTCTTCCTTGCCAAACCCCAGAGCCTGGACAGGAGAGGCGGAGGGGGTGGAATTTAGTGGAACCGATCTGTATTTTCCTCCTGCAGCAGTTGAAAGTAGACTTCTCCTCCTCTCCCTCTTGCCGACATTCAGCTGCCAGAGGAGGAAAATATATGCCACCCTGCCACCCCTCCTGTCCTTTTTTCTGCTGCCCGGGTCCCCCATTGTTTTAGAATGGAGAGCGGGGAAGAGGCCGGTAAATATGACACACACGCATATGTGTTGGAGTTTTGAGGTGCACACCCTAATGCAATAGACTGCGCACACCTATGCATTTAATACATATCCCTACTGATAGCTGGAAATGAGCCATGGTTATACGAAATCTTGTAGGCACATCACTATGAAATATTCAAGCATAAACTTGCTTATATTTAATATTATGCAAAACATGTGTACTGTAAGAAGATCCCAAAATAACATGATTTTCTAGCGGTTGTGCAGGTAACCATGCATGGTAATTCAATGATTGTTTAGGTAAGCTTATAATGAATGATTGGAGTAATTAAAATTGTAATTAAGGCACATTGGCATGTAGGGGATAAGAGTCTTCATAAAATGAACAGCAAATGTTTCCCCATCCCAGAGCAATTAAACAATTATCTGCTCTAGATGTTATCTTATATATAAAAGTATGCATATAATCACAAGGCCAACGGGCCAGAATACTTCTCATTTATCTTCACTGAAGACAAGAAGACGATCTTTGTTTCTATTATCAGTACAAAAACTTCTAACAGTCAAAGCGAGTGATCTCCATACTAATTAACCATAAAAGAAAACCTCCAATGGCAAAATATGAATAGGCTGTCCTCCTTATAAACATGTTTATTGGCTGGCTGTCATGTTGTTACTATGACTTTGAGTCAGGAACAATTATAAAGATTTTGAAATCCAACTTTTTTTTCTCTGTCTTTCCTTTGCTGCATGCTTGTTCTGGACAAGTGCCTCCGAAATGCAGCACAGCTAAACAACTGCCATTTTATTAAGGGGAGGCAAACAGTGGCAGTCCATCTATGTTCCTCATGACAGGTACAGTATACAGGTACATGATATATCTGTATACATGACAGTGTTTGTCTACCCAGGACCCTTTTTTGTGTAAAAAAAAATGTCCCTTATTAGCATCCGTTACCCTTTGTTTCACAACATACAACAAAACGGACAGAAAATCTATTTTATCAAAATTTGTTTATCGCTATTAGCCACTCAGGCTTTATCATCCGGGGCCTTTGCAGGGTCACCCGACATCCGTGAGCCACAAGGATGTCAGTACAAAGGATTTGATCACAAATAATGGTGGTATAATTCGAACTCTGTCCTTAAAGGGTTAATCCATATTGGTGACTAGAAGGAAACTTAGGATAGAACAAGCTTCATCCACCAGGAAAACACCCAGAAGTGGTACTGTAGTCTCCTTACCCTAACTGTGTGACCACCGTGACAGCGGTCTCTGCAAGCATGGGTATTTTAGGTCTCCCTCCAGACCCACTGTGGAATATCTGGGATGGTATCTAATGTCTCAAAAGAATCAGAACAAAAAGAGGACCATAGCATGTTACCGTACAGCATACATTTAATTTGCCAAGAAGATTTGCACTTACAAAATAGTAGGATGCTCTGGCATATCTTTGTTTTGTATCCACAAAACAAGATACGCCTGAAGCTGGGCTAGATCCGACTGACGTACATCTTTGTACGCCATCGGATCTAAGGTGCATGTTTACACTGGCCGCTAGGTGGCGCTTCCGTTGATTTCCGCGTCGAGTATGCAAATTAGCTAGATACGCCAATCCACAAACGTACGTCCGCCCGGCGCATTTTTTTTACGTCGTTTACGTACGGCTTGTTTCGTCGTAACGTTACCCCTGCTCTATGAGGCGTACGCAATGTTAAGTATGGACGTCGGGGCAGCGTCAAATTTTCCGTTGTGTACGTCGTTTGTGTAAAACGTTCGCGACTAGGGCTTTGCGTAAATTACGTTCACGTCGTCTAGGCATTGAGCGGGCGTAATTTAATTTGAAAATTCGACGTGATACTGAGCATGCGCGCATGCGCCGTACAAAAAAAGCATCATTTACGTGGGGTCAAGCTTATTTTACATAAAAGACGCCCCCCTTTTCATCATTTGAATTCCGCGCCCTTACGCCGGGAGATTTACGCTACACCGCCGTAACTTTAGAGGCAAGTGCTTTGTGAATACAGCACTTGCCTCTCAAAGTAGCGGCGGCGTAGCCTAACTACGATACGCTACGCCTGCCTAAAATTACGCCGGGCTACGTGGATCTGGCCCATACTGTACACACACACACGTTGAACTGGATGGTCTTTATTCATCCTTACCAACTATGCGCCTATGAAAATGGAGCATCAAAGTTAAAGGAACTATTGTCTAAGCAAATGATAGTTTGGTGGTCAGAAAGTCCAAATGAGCGTCCAAATTTCTATAGCGGATTTCTGTTGTAGCCTTGCTCAGGTGTCCTAGTTTTCAACACACGCTCAATAGAGCTGCTTAAAAAAAAAAAAAAATCAGCTGCTCCCAGGCATGTTTTAGAGTAGAATAAACATTATTAACAAGCATTTTGAGGCAATAGAGTGAGAGCAGCTAATAAGATTGTAACAAACCAATACATTTCTTTACAATGGGGGTGTAAAATTTATATAGCAAACAAAAACGCAATTGCCTTTGAAGTTAACAGAATATTAATTTTATCTTCAGCACACACTCTATGCCATATAGAGTAAAATAATTGAAAGCGCGCACAGAGCATAAAGGGGTTAATTGAAAGTAAAACCCATACAAGTAAATTAGGAGAGTAAATAAGTCAATAAACTTTATCACTATCTCTACCGAGCACTAAATTGAAAAGTAAAGAATCAAATAAGAGGCTTTTGTTTTACAACATTCCGAACATTAATAAAAATCATGAAACTTTTTCTTGTGCAATTTAATTTTTATGTGACAGATTGGTAGTGGCCATGATTCTGTAGAGAATGTAAACTGCTTGTGGTGTGTGTTTTTAAAGTCATTTACAGTTTCCAGTAAAACACAATAAATATTCAGTCTAGTCTTGTGTACCCAGCTCCTGACAGCTTTTGTTCTAAATAGAATAAAGACATTTGTGTTCTTAACGTTAGGCGGGCAGCAATAATTCACTGGAAGTTTTCTTTCCTCCCAAATGACTCATGTGATAAGTGGGGTCTGGGGCTTTGCTGACATCTCCTTGGCAAAGAAATACACAGTTGCCAAAAGTTCCTAATTTACAAAGACAGACCCAAGTTTTAAGCTTTTATACTTGTAATATTTTATTTTGTTATATATACTGAACAGGTATGGATTTCAAGAGATCTTCAGATCCTAAAATGTGGCTCCTATTTCTTCTTAAAGAGAAAGTGTATTTTGTTCTTAGTTTTATTTTTATGGTCAATTTATTTCAGTATTATTATTATTATACAGGATTTATATAGCGCCGACAGTTTACACATCACTTTGATTTTATTAACTGACATTTATATTCTTAATATAAATTCTATACATACCATATATACTCGAGTATAAGCCGACCCGAATATAAGTCGAGGCACCTAATTTTACCACAAAAAACTGGGAAAACGTATTGACTCGAGTATAAGCCTAGGGTGTCCATCTGCATGCCTCACTGTGCCTCACTTTGCCTCATTGTGTCCATGTGCATGCCTCACTGTGCCCATGCCTCACTGTGCCCATGCCTTACTGTGTCCATGCCTCACTGTGCGCATACCTCACTGTGTTCATGACTAGACTTACGTTTAACATGGGAGTATATAGAAGGGGTGTCCAGCTTTGAAAAATTGGTGCTCCCCGACTGTAGATCCCCCAAACAGAAAACTTTGCACAATTGTAGAGGAGAAATGGGGCTACATGTGTGCCAAGTTTTGGGTCCAGGGGACCTACGGCCGACCAGTACTGGGTCCCCAAAATTACCTGATAAATTACCATTTAACATGGGAGTCTATAGAAGGGGTGGCCGACTTTGAAAAATCTGTGCTCCCCGGCACAAAAAGATGACTCGAGTATAAGGCGGTGTCTGAGCTTGTCGTGTGATGTCATGGTGCAAGGGAACCGAGCGGAGCGGCCAGAGTCTCATGTGCGGGTCTGCAGGATGAGATTAAGGCAAGCCAGGAGCGGGAGTGTTTGGACTGGGAGGGGACTGAAGGGACCACCTGGCATGGAGAGAGGCTGTCACTGCCACTCAGGAGGAGACGTGTCATGTCGGTGATCTGTGCTGTTGCACACTACTGTCAGTGTCATTGTGAGAGTCAATTTCATCTGTGCATCATCCATTTTAATGTATTGTGCTCCTGAGTCCTGTTTTTGAGCTACTTACTTACTATATCGGAAATAAAATAAGAAATATGCTTTTTGCCTTATTATCACATTGCTAATTGCATATTGTACTTATCTGTAGCCTAAATACTGGAATTTGCACTTAAAACTGTAATGTTGTAACTTTTGGAACTGCCAGTAAAAACTTGGTTGTGCCAGTACATTTTGGGTGTTGTGTTAGTAAATTTCAATCTGGTAGGTTGGCAACACTGTTACCAGTGTGTTTTTTTTTTGTGTAAGCTCACACAAGAAATACAAGAATATAGTGCACTGTATTTTATTGCCTCTGACATATCTGGATATTTCAGGTTATCTTTTGTAATTGACGTCTATGGATGCACATTGTAAATGCACCCAGAACACATGTAAGGCCTTGTTCACACAGACTTTCTGGTCATCCAGAAATTTCATTTATGTCCATTCAGACGCAGCGGCTGCATGGACATGGTCACTAGTCCAAATTTGACAGTTGTGTGAGTTGTGTGAGTCCACGGCCCCAAACACAGACAACGTGCACTTGGGGCTTTGCAGCTGCACCGACACGGCAGTCAAGGGGAAAGGGAATTTGTTCAGTGTGCGGCTGTCCAGAGACACGGCAGTCAAATCGGGAGCAGTGGCCGTGTCCATACAGCTGATGTGTCCTCATTGACATGAATGGGACTGTCTGCACTGGCATGCACAGAACACGCTATGGTACACTTGTGCAAACAAGACCTAAATGTCATTATAAGGGGAATAGCCGCTCCAGGTGGGAACCCAGACAAACATCCACCGTTGCAGACAACTCAGGTGCATGCAATGCACTTAGCAAAGCAGGAACAAAGATTGTCTCTGGACAGCCGCACACTGAACAAATTGTAGCTTTTATTGAAAAAAAGGACAGCACTACAAGTCACAGCAAAGTGAAATAAAATAAAACCCAACTTTGTGCTTAGTCATAGTCATTTCTTCAATAAAGGCTACAATTTGTTCAGTGTGCGGCTGTCCAGAGACAATCTGTGTTCCTAAATGTCATTGTAGTCTGACTAATGCATATTGGGCAATTAAAAATATGCTGGTAAAGTGGTTGTAAACCTTAGATATGAAATACGAACAAAGCATATCCCTTTATAGTGTGTCTCAATCTAGAGTACTAATTGTCATTTATGTCTGCTGTCCCGTTCCCCTGCTATCTGCATGAGTCACTTCTGACAAATTTTCCTCGTAATAAGAGAAAAAAGGTAACAGGGGAAGGAGTTCTAGCAAAAAGAGATTGACAGACCCAGCCCATTTCCTGTGTGGTGTGTGAAGGGGTGTGTGTCCCTTACCTCCAATCAGCTCTCAGAGCTCTCCTTACTGAGCTTTGCAGAGTGTAATTTCAGCTCACAACCTCCTGTTTTCTGATAACTCAACCAAGCTTTAAAAATCCTGGTCTCTGACTGGATGTAGAGAAGAGAAAACTGCAGATAAGCAGGTACAACTTATGTAGGAGGATTTGTTTCATCGTTGTGTATTACCTGAGGCTAGTCACTTCACTGGGTATATGTAAGGGTTTACATTTCACTTTAAGTAAACATTTTTTTTTAGCTGTGATTTATATGTGACTCTTGTGTGAAACTCATAGAAAAGCTTAAAAAATTAAAGCTGAACTGGACACAAACACAAAGAAACAAAAAAGGCACAATGGTTGGCACCAAATTCTTTTGCAGAGCCAAGTATTGTCTTGTAAAAGTACAGTAGTAGTGATATAATGAATTTCAGGGCTCACGTCCTGCGGGAACGCATGGGAATGGAGTTCCTGCACTTTTTTCACAGCAGGAACGCAGTTCCCTTTGCAGGACTAGAGCAGCCTAGCCGCCAGGAGCCAATCCTTCACTAAGCGGCGATGCCCAGCTTGAGTCACTGTCAGGCGCAGGCGAACTTTAGTAATCCTTTATGTTACTGGCCGCTTCCTGTATATGGATTCATCGGGTAGTGTGCGAGTATTCCATCACTTCCTCGATGCCGCAATGTCTCCTGGGAGCTTTTGTCATTGTTTCCAGGAGAGTCTGCAGAGGTCTGCCGCCAGTTATCGCGGGATTTCTTTCTAAAAAAAACATGTGGTTTAGTAAATATGCATATGAGCGTATCATTTTTTTTTTTGGTGGGGGAGTGGATCTTGAATGAATGAATGAAATGAATGAAAAACTTATAAAGCGCGGCGCATGCGAACTGAATCGCTTCTGGGCGGGAGTTCCCACACTTTTTTCCCCAGGACTTGAACCCTGATGAATTTGCTGCTTATAGTCTGTAGAAAGCAAAGCTGTGGGTGGGGGCCAAGAGGACCTCGAACTACAGGCTCCCTGCAGAAAATTACAGAGGGGGTGGAGTCAAGACCAGTCACCCTGCCCAAGGAGAGAGCAGCAGTGACTGGTCTGTGTTACAGGAAACTCATGCACAGTGGCAAAATGCAAGACTTGTTTAATGCTTGATTATTGCATAGATCTGGAAAAAATGCACAAAGGACGCCAATGTTCAAGTTGGACAACATGTGCATTTTGCATTTAGACAACATTTGTTTAGCCTGTAAGTTAGCTTGAAATCATATGTAAAGCTAAAACATTTTTTTTAGTTTTGGATAGCGTAGGGAATGTTTTTTTTTCCCTCTTTGATTAATATTTAGCAAAATCAAGATCAGGAGGGCTTCATCATTTAAATCAGAGGTGGGCAAACTACGGCCCGCGGGCCGTATACGGCCCGGCGGACCTTTTAATCCGGCCCCCGGGCGGATCGCTAGAAATAGCATTGTAGTGGATGGCCGTGGCGGAACTACCGCCATAGCGACCCACGCGGGCGCTATGGGGCCCTCAGCTGAGTGAGGTTCGGGGGGGCCGCAGTCCGATATTTGTTTATGACCGGGCCGCACAGCTGGAGGTAAGCGGGGACCGCGGCCTGGAGAGCGTTAACACAGGCCGCGGTCACCGCTTACCTCCCTCTATGCGGCTGTGCCTGTGTCTCCTCTAGTCTCCAGGCTCTCCTGCCCAATGTCATCTATCATCAGAGCAGGGCTGGGAGAAGCCGGAGACACTGAACAGCATGAGTGCTGTGCAGGGATTCGTGGTTGCTAGGAAGCAGGTCGGATCCAATCAAAACAGCTATTGCTGTCCCCGCACACGCTCTGCTGCCTGCAGTAGCTAGGCAACGCCGACGCTGCCAGGGCTGGGGCCGCTGATGACGTATGACGTCTGGAGACCCCGTCCACCCAGACAGATTACGTCCATTCAAAAAACAACAGGAGGGAGGAAGACACGTGTGAAGTGAAGCCATCAGATCGAGAGACAAGTAAAGGAGACACAGAAGAAGCAAAACAGGTAAACGAGAAAGGGGGTAATGGAGGAGGAGACAGGAAAGTGTAAATCGATAAAGATGAATGGTGGCACTGGCAAAAAGGAGATAAGAAAGGGGGAAGAAGAGGGAAAAACAGATAGAAAAAAAAGGGGACTATATAAAGAGAAAAATAAGGAAAACAGAAAAGCAGAGGAAAATAAGAGAAAAAATACGAGTGAAAAATAAAAAGATGATAGAGAAATGAGAATAGGAAAAAAGGAAGAAATGAGTGGGAAAAGGAGACAAATTAAGAGGATAAGGTACAACTGAGAAAAATGTATGAAAATAAACTTAAAAAAAAAAAACTGGTGGCACACTGGCAGCAATTGATGGCACACTGGCAGCAATTGGTGGCACACTGGCAGCAATTGATGGCACACTGGCAGCAATTGATGGCACAATGGCAGCAATTGATGGCACACTGGCAGTAATTGATGGCACACTGGTGGCACACTGGCAGCAATTGATGGCACACTGGCAGCAATTGATGGCACAATGGCAGCAATTGATGGCACACTGGCAGCAATTGATGGCACACTGGCAGCAATTGATGGCACACTGGTGGCACACTGGCAGCAATTGATGGCACACTGGCAGCAATTGATGGCACACTGGCAGCAATTGATGGCACACTGGTGGCACACTGACAGCAATTGATGGCACACTGGCAGCAATTGATGGCACACTGGCAGCAATTGATGGCACACTGGCAGCAATTGATGGCACACTGGTTTATGTATGTCTTAGTGATTGATTAATATCACAACTTCATTGATTTGAAATTGATACCCTTATTTTTTGTATGATTTTTGCTTTTGCTCATTACTGCCACACACATGCAGCCATGCATTGCACGTGTGTGGCAGTAATGAGCAAAACTAAAAATCATACAAAAAAGCTATCAATGAAGTTGTGATGTGAATCAATCACTAAGACAATAAGACATACATAAACCATAATTTTCACTAATATGAGTCACAAATAGTGAAAAATGTTCATTGTTTTGGGAAATTTTGTTTAATAAAAATTTTTTTCTTGTAAGGCAACCTCACTTTTTCATTGTTTAACTATAACAAGTACTCGTACCAGTTGTCCAACAATGATATTTACTGCTTTTTATAAAGAAATACAATTGATTTTATGCAGTATTGAGTTTAGCCTTTTGGCCCGGCCCTCCAAAATATTTTTAGTTTCTCATGTGGCCCCATCGAAAAAATAATTGCCCACCCCTGATTTAAATGATTGATTTAGCTAGGTCCAAATCGCATTAAAAAGTCGTACCCTATTGTTAGCAGTGGAACTGTTCAAATCTGTGTGATGCCGACTTTGCGGTGCCACGACAATTTAAAAAAGTAGTTCCTACACTACTCTTGCCGATTTCAGGTGCAACTTGCATAGACATCTGTGCATGAGTTTGCATATATGTCAGCCAAGTCGCACCCGAAGTCGCACTGACATGCAGTTTTGAAATCGTGCAATTTCATGTGAATTTGCACAATTTCAAATCCACATTTAGTGTAAACAAGGGTTTAACCACTTAAGCCCTGGACCATTTGGCTGGCCAAAGACCACTTTTTGTGATTCGGCACTGCGTCGCTATAACTAACAATTAACTGACAATTGCGCGGTCCCAAACAAAATTGATGTCCTTTTTTCCCACAAATAGAGCTTTCTTTTGGTGGTATTTGATCACGTCTGCGGTTTTTATTTTTTGCACTATAAACAAAAATAGAGCGACAATTTTGAAAAAAATTCAATATTTTTTACTGCTATAATAAATATCCCCAAAAAATATATACATTTTTATTTTTTTCTCAGTTTAGGCCGATATGTATTCTTCTACATATTTTTGGTTAAAAAAATTGCAATAAGCTTGCGACAACCACATGGAAACCACAACCACGCCGCAACCACACGGCGGAAAATTAAAGGGGACGTACATGTACGTCCATTTGCCTGTCCGTGCCATTCTGTCGATTGTAAATCTGCGCGATGAGGTCCTTAAGCGGTTAACATCAGCTCCTTTAGCACCTCTATCACTGTTTAGTTTTGCCATTTGCTTTTTTGACCGCAGGGAATACAGAGCAGAATGTCTTGTGTAGATGTACTTTGGGGTGAGAATCTAAGGCCTTGTACTCACGACCGGATCTGTGCGCTGGAAACTGTCTGCCCGACAGTTTCCGGCGTACAAGGCTGATTTGTGTTTTGTTCCGCTGGCGTGTACACACCAGCGGACCAAATTCCCGTCGTACCGGAACGCGTGCACGTAAACTACGTACGACGTCACTATAAAGGGGAAGACCAAAGTTAATGGCGCCGCCCTCTGTTCCTCTTTTGCTAGTTACGGGTTTGCTCGTGTTAGTGAAGGTTTGGTTAGAGCTGATTCGCGCTTCTCGGTCTCCAGGCTTTGACAGCGTGTATTCACGGGTTCAGTGCGTGTGCTTGCGGTAACGTAGTTGTCATTCGGCTATAGGCAAGCAGGTTGTTTCTGCTTTAGCAGTTGCATCCTGTGCGCTCGTATCTGTTTGTCACGCGTTTGTCGCAGGTAGTGCTGGATTTGCGAGTGCTTTCTGTTTCAGTGTGTTCTTGACTGACCAGCCGGCCGGTTTGAAGCCATGATGGAGCAGCAGCGTCAATTTTCGCGAGTTGGTGCTGTTTATGGGATGGCTGCTGGATATGTTCATTTGTCCAGTACTTTGGCCAGAAACAGGGGGCGGAGGCGTTTCTGGACCAAGAATTGGTTGCGCCAGCGTGACCAGTTCTCACATATGCCTCTGCTTAGGGAACTCCAGGAGAATAATCCTAATGACTTTAGGAATTTTCTCCGCATGACGGACCCCGTATTCAACCGTCTGCTGGATCTTCTGTCCCCCTATATCACGAGGCAGGACACTGTGATGCGCCAAGCCATCACGGCCGAGCAGAGGCTTATTGCCACGTTGCGGTACCTGGCGACTGGGAGGAGCCTGCAGGACCTCAAGTTCTCGACAGGCATCTCTCCGCAGGCGCTTGGGGTCATCATACCGGACACGTGTGCTGCCATCATCAAAGTTATGCATGAGGAGTATATTAAGGTAAGTTTCCTGGCTCTAATAATGTGGCCAACTAACTTTATTTTTATTTTCCCAGATATGCTGTGTGTTTAACTAACGTTACCTTTTCTCCCTATGCATGTTGATATCAGCTTTACATGTTTTATTCTTGGCCTACCTGCATATTTGTCCCTTACCCAATATTAACCTGTCCAGCATGCTATCCTAGGGACAAACCCACCTTGCCATTTTTTCAAACAGGACTTTTTGGTTTTTGTGTCCCCCCCCCCCCCCCCCTTCAAACTTTTATTGTCCCCATCAGAGGGCTGTGGAGTCTCTTAATGAAGTGGCCCTATATATTTCATTTCCCAAATTCTCCATGCACATTTTTCTAATGCAATTTTAATACTGTGAACTGTCACAAGGATGCTTGTAGGATGTTTTTGTTACAAAGTACTAAATCTCTTTTTTTGTTTGTCCCCACAGCTACCCTCCACACCACAGGAATGGCAGTCTGTGGCTTCCCAATTTGCCCAGCGGTGTGATTTTCCAAACTGCGGTGGAGCAATAGATGGGAAACACGTCCGCATTGTGCCCCCACCCCGCTCGGGGTCCTACTATTATAATTACAAGGGTTATCATAGTATTGTGTTGATGGCGGTGGTGTCGGCACAGTATGAGTTTCTATATGTGGACGTGGGGAAGAACGGCCGGATGTCTGATGGGGGAGTGTTCGCACGGACTGATTTCTATGATCGTCTCCAAGCTGGTGGTCTGGCATTGCCACCAGATGAAGATAATGTGGAAGGACTTCCGTTTGTGTTCCTAGCGGACGAGGCTTTCGGGCTTGGTCCTCACCTCATGCGGCCTTTTCCCCAGAGGACCCTCACCTCAGAGAGGAGTGTGTTTAATTTTCGGTTGGCCAGGGCTCGGAGGGTAGTCGAGAATGCCTTTGGGATACTCACCAACCGGTTCCGCCTGTTCAGGACATCGATACATCTGGCGGAATATAAATTGGACACCGTTGTATTTGCCTGCTGCATTTTGCACAACTTTTTACGCAGGCACTCCCAGACGTACCTACCCGACATCGGTTCTGAGGCAAGACTACCCTCAGATCCCCTTCCCGGGCTGGACACTGGTCGCGCTGGCTTGGCCCCCCAATCAGCTCGTGAGGTACGCGACAAATATGTTGAGTACTTCATGGGTCGGGGGGCCATTGCTATGCCAGATCATATTTCTTTCTAATTCGGCCCCCAAAGAAAGGAATATTCTCTCAAATAATAAATAATTAGACCATTGGACTTTATACAGTTGTTTGTCATTAATGCTTTTTCTCTTTTTCTCTGTCTTCCTGGTTCTCTAACTAACTTCTTCAATTGTAATGCATAATTGATTTCTCCACTTTTAGTAACTAACCACATTTTGCACAGTATTCACTCATCTACAAACAGGGTATTGAGTCTAGAAATAATAAGCAACTCCATTTGTAAATTTTGAGGTCAAGTATTTTAATTTTTGCTTGTTCATGACCCCAAAAATTATTTTATATTTTTTTCATTACTCCCTGCTTTTGTACTTAGGAGTCAAAAAAATTTTTTTTTTTTTTTTTTTTTTTTTCAGGTAATTCAACCAAAAATATTATGCAGATTATACATTTATTAACAAGTTCACTTTTTTTTTTATCAAATATAGTTAGATTTATTGTTTACATATATATATATATATATATAGATTATATTTGGTGGGGTGTTTAGCGCCTTAATTTTTTTTTTGGGCATATTTTTTATGCACAAAAAACAATAATTTTTTTAACATTTTTTTTGTTTTTGGTGTGTTTTTCTAAAACTAAATTTTTAGGTGAGAATTTGGAGTCAAATCTCTACTTCACTAAATTCAGTGATTAGAGAGATTTATAATTCTATATATATATATTTTAAATTTTTTACCGTTGTTTATTCTTTATGGTCTAAACTTTATAGTATCCCAAAATGTTCAACATGGTCAAAAAGTAACAAAATCCTATTCCAAAAATATAAAAACTCACAACAGCAGTCAGTCATGGTGTGCTTTCACACTGGAACACGCCAAAATTGGAAGATACACACATTCAGTGCAAACTCGCCAAATGTCATTGGTTCAACAGACAAATGGCCACATGTGCTATCTGACATCATGGGTGATCAATGTCTGTGTTTTGTGGGAGCAAACCCTTCCTCTCAACTACTTGAGGATGGAGGAGGGGGTTGGACCCACAAAGCACAGACATTAGATATTCTGTGATGGCAGATAGCACATGTTGGCACACTGTGTGTGTATCTTCAAATTTTGGCGTATTCATTATTCAAACTGTAAAAATGTTTGTGGGGGCGGGGGATGGGCGGGGGGTGTTTCAGTCTTTGACACGGCCCATCATGTCAATAATGTTCTTAAAATTAGATTCGATGACCATCATTCTTTGCCGCATATTGTCCATTTCCGTGCTGCATTCCAAAAGCACATTTGTTACATTCTGTTCCATGAGAAACATCCTTTCACGCATATTGTGCATTTCAGTGCTGCACTCCATTACCTGCTGAATAATTATAGCAGCACTTGCACGTGAAAATATTGGCACACCATCCTCCTCCCCTAAAACCAACAAAAAAAAAGGCATTTACAACATTATTTTTCGATGAGGCCTATCTACATATGTTTTTTTGAATCAAGCTAGGGTGACACTGACCTGATGGGCTTCTCCTTTCCACCTCTTCGACATCTTCTATCACTCCTCCTTCTTCCACCACCTCCCCATCATCTTCAATCACTCCTCCTTCTTCCACCACTTCCCCATCATCTTGGACTCCTCCTTCATCCATCAATCCACCTTCTTTCAATTCGCCAAATTGTTCTTCCGCCACTTGCCCTTCATCTGCTATGACTTCTAAGTCCAAAATTACTTCTTCCTCCTCTCTTCCTTCCTCCTTTCTTCCTTCCTCCTCTCCTTCCACATCCTCTTCTCCTTCCACATCCTCCTCTCCTTCCACATCCTCTTCTCCTTCCACATCCTCTTCTCCTTCCACATCCTCTTCTCCTTCCACATCCTCTTCTCCTTCCACATCCTCTTCTCCTTCCACATCCTCTTCTCCTTCCACATCCTCCTCCTCCTCCACATGTTGAGATGGCAGATTTTGGCCTTGTCTGGCCCTCTCTGCCTCCTCCAAATGCTGGCGACTTCTTTCCCCTGAAATAAAACAAAAAAAATGTAGACTCATCAGCACACAGATATTGGAGAGCATAAATCGCACACATTGCTTAGAAGATGCTTTCATTTAGTTACTTTTATCTTTCACCAAACCTACATTTAGCAATTACTTCTATATGGCAAGCTCTGATCCTGCCCCTTTTTAGCAAAGTGACACACATGGATGTCCCCCCTAAACTGTATTTCTGGGAGACCCTACCAAAACCCATTTTTTATTTGTGGAGACACAGGTGCTCTGCATTGCAGATGTGAAAACATCTGCTTTAGTACCACTGTTTTTAGAATGTATCCTGTTTGCCTTTCCCATTCTCATACTTTTTTTTTCTAGAACTAGCTTTTACACAATGTTTACAAACAAAGTTTTTGGCCAGTGAGCCATGTCCAGGTGTGTTGTTCCTGGAATAACCGAGCCTTTCTGATAAACTATGTGATGTTACGTTGTTTACTAAGAACACTGTTTGTAAATATGTAGTTATTTATGTCCTAAAAAATAAATGACAACATGTCTTTAAAATTACAAGCAGGCCAAGGAGGCAGATGGTGAAATATACATGGCAACACATTATTGCAGACAATCACCCCCCCCCCCCCCAACCCCAATATATATTTACTTACTTTTACGCAGAATTTTAAGTATTTTCTTCATCTGATGTGGCTCCCTCAATTTTAAGTCTGACCATCGTTTCCTCAGCTGTTCCTTGGACCTGGTGATCCCAAACATCCTCTGCATTCTCCTCGCCACCTTGTCCATAATATGTGCCTTTCGGCGGTTAGGGGTCTTGTATGGCCCTAATTCACCATCATAGTCCTTCTTTCGCATGATGTAAACTAACTCCACCATTTCCTGGAACCGCATATTAGTGGCTTTATATCTTCTTTTCCTTGATCGGGACGTCCCTGCCTCTGTCCCTTCACTTGTGGCATGAGAGCATCGTGCCCGCTCGTGTGACATCGCCATCTTTCCTTTCCCACAGAGATTATGGGCGTGGAAAAGATGAATTCTTACGCCATGGGCGGAGAAGAGGGCGGCGTTTAATACATACGCGGAGTGTAGAGAATGCAAACAACGTGTTTACGTCGGTTACGCGGAGAATCTTCGAGCGCATCCAGAACATACACAGTTAACGCCATATTTCCTAAACTCATTGATTAGGGGCCTCGCAAAGGTGACGAGGGCGGGGTTTCATAAATACGCGGAGTGTTTAAAAGGTTTACGCCGTGATTACGCATCTTACGCGGTAATTAGGCGAGCGTGAGAAACGAGGAGCGAGAGACAGGAAGGTAAGGAAATTAAAAATGTGATCAGCAGAGGCCTTGAAAATGTAGACACATGGGATGGGGGTTTGGGCTGTTGGTTGCACCCTTTTTAAGCTATTCTGTCTATGGGGTACCACAATGTTATTTTGGTATCCAAATGCTTTTGGACACCTCACAAAATAGAGATGTGAACAATGCTGTACCTCATTGACAAGTTTTTGAATGGTGTATTCAGATCAGGCAAAGTATTGTTCAAGTGTTGGTTGTACAGAGGTCATTAGGAAGTGTCTTTTATGTCATCCATTGTCAGGGGCATGAGATTTACACATGAAAGAGTGCCTAGATGAAAACTGTCATTTGTAAGCATTGTTTAATTTTATATATTTAAAATATTTACTGCAATGTGAACAATGGCTCTGCATCTAGCAAATCAATGTTTGGTACAAGCAATGCGGCCGAGCTGCCAATCATTGTTTAAACAAGAGAGACTGTGTTTGTAATTAGATATAGGTAATAAATTTGAAGACACATATTAGATCAAGGTCAACGCTGATCCTTTGGAATATTTATTTTTCTGTGGTTTATGTTTTTGTAATCTAGACTCAAAAAGAAATATAATTTGGGAAAAATTACAATGGACCTCCTACAAAGCAAGGAATCTATAGAGGCCTTACTTCAAAAATACCAGGACACGCCCATCCTGTGGAATTCAAAGCACTCTTTATATTGCAATAAAGAGGTACGAGCGGCAGCACTAGAAGAGCTAGCAAATTATATGCAAACTTGGGTGCCAGGATGCACTGCCAACATGGTGAAGGATAAACTTGCCAACCTCAGAAGCACATACAGGAGAGCATACAAAGCTAATAAAAGCCAAAAATCGGGAGCAGCAGCAAGACAAGCAAAGGAACCCAAACTGTGGTATTATAAACAGATGGCTTTTTTGCGGGACGAAATGGAAGGCAGGAAAACGATGTCCAGTCTTTCTTCCAACCTTTCCTCCATGCTACCTTCCAGCGGACATTCCCCAGATGACCACAGCCCTGCAGAGTCGGAGGAAGAGGGCCTGGCTGACAGAGATGCAGATCTGCCACCCTTCGATGAGGAGGTATAGTAGTTTCCTCTATATTTATGGCGTAAATAATTCTTGGTGGATTAATGATTAGATATTGTAAAAAAAAAACCAAGCTGGGAAAAAGCAAACAAAAAGGTGTACAGACAAATAGGTGTCAGGGATGACAACTGCAGGGGTCAGAAGTAGAGTGTATTCAAGTAATAATGAACAGAAAATACTAAACGAAAAACATGAAAATGAGTGTGGTTTTATTTAGCGAAATTGTAAAAAAATTCCTTTTTTTTCCACACAGGAAGAAGAGATCAGCCAGGAGGTGGCAGATCCTCAGGTGTCTGTCAGCCAGGAGGAGGCCGGGGTCAGTGGCAGCCAGGAGGAGGCCGGGGTCAGTGGCAGCCAGGAGGAGGCCGGGGTCAGTGGCAGCCAGGAGGAGGCTGGGCCCAGTGGCCTGCAGCAGGTCCACCCGGCCAGGAGAACCACCACCAGCCAGTCTTCTCCCCCCCAGGTGAGGCCATCAGGCCGAAGGAGGCAGTTGAGGCCTGTGGAGGAGGCAAGCCTCCGCATGATCCAGGAGGCAAGCGCCATCATGAGGGCCCCCCTCAACCCCACAGAGGCCTTCAGTGCCTCATTGGCCCATGATTTAAATGAAGGGGAGGAGGACCAGAGAAGACTGGCAAAGGCCCTGATGAACCAGGTCCTTTGGTGGATGCAGAGGGGCCTGCTGACCCCAGACACTGGGCTATGTGATCCAGCCCGGCTTGCGGAACACCATCCTCCTGCTGCCACATCAACCCCACCTGCAAGACCCCGTGTTCGATCCGCTGGAAGGCTGCCTGGAGGGAAGGCTGGAAAGAGGAGGAAACGTTGATTTTCTGCCTTCCATTTCCTTCCACATAAAGGACATCTTGTTTGTACTACCACAGTTTGGGTTCCTTTGTTTGTGTGCTGCTGCTTCATATTTTTGTGTTTGGCTCCTGAGGCTTGGAAGTTTATCCTTCACCATGTTGGAAATGCAAGTTTGCATATAGTTTGCTATCTATTCTAGTGCTGCCGTTCTTTTTATTTTTTGTGATGACATTTGCCTGAATAAAAGGCCTTTTGCTTTCATTTGAAAACATGCCTATTGTTTGATATACTGTGGGGATTATTAGGCAGCAAACCTTTAATAAATATACAATGGGTAATTTACAAAGGACACACTCCTTGGGGGGGGGGGGGGGGGACATTTGGTGTGCCAACATGGTTTAATATTCTCTAATGAAACACCAAAAAAAAAAATTAATTTAAAAAAACATGTAAAAAAAAAATTGTTTAAATGGTGACATAACTAGAAACAAAAAAAAAATAAAAAAAATGCACATTCCTTTACAAAAATGACTACTCTAAATTATGGAGGACCACCAACCAAAACACACGTCTGGCATAGAAAACATTATTAAAGGATTACATCACAAGCAAGAAATGTGACATTTCAGTATGGGACAACTCTATTGAAATTGCATCAGCAAGAGAACGGGGTTATTCTAGCAAGAGAAGAATTAAGAAAACGAGGCTTTAAAATGTGGTTTAGTGCGCCTTTTTAAGACATTGTTCTCTTGCTAGAATAAAAGGTTTCTAATGACGAATGTGCCATATCCCAAAGAAACGCGAGTTTTACCTGAACGAGCGCTCCCGTCTCCTCATTTGGACTGAGCATGCGCGGGGTTTTTGTACGCTGCTTTTGTGTACAGACGACCGAACATGTCTGACGGACACGATTCCAGCAGACTGTTTTAAAGCAAGACCAGGAAACAGTTGTTCGTTGGAAAACGGTCTGGCCGACGATTGTTTGCTGGAATTCTGTACGTTACTGCCTACACACGAACGAACATGTCCGCTGAAACTGGTCCGCGGACCAGTTTCAGCAGACATGTTTGGTCGTGAGTACGAGGCCTAAAAGGCTGTTCACTTTGCAAGATACATTGCACTTTGCAAGAGTTTGCTCCAGATCTTGGTAAATGTTGTGACTTTCTACTTTGCAAAGAATACCAAATCATGTTCAAGGAAAATAAAAAAATGCATTTTTGCTTGCACATGATTGAAAGATGGAAGTCAGCAGAGCTTCAATCCATTCACTAAGATCATGGGAAATTACCCTTCAAAGTGCAAAAAAAATGAGTCTCTTTGACTCAACCCAAATAAAACCAAACCAATCTACCCAAGCCTGGATTTACAGTGGGATGGGAAGATTTGCTGGATGCAGAGTTTTTTTAATACTTTAAAATCCAAATCCAGACAATAAGGGAAGTAAATAGTAAGGGCTCAAATGGACCTCTCTACCAGTTGTCTAATGCCGCGTACACACGACCTTCATTCATGTCATGGAAAAAAACTTTTTTTTTTCTCTACGTGATTCCTCTCAAGCTTGCCTTGCAAACACACAATCGTGAAAAAAAATGCTTGAACAAAGCACAGTGACGAACAACACATACAACAACACGTACAACGGCACTATAAAGGGGAAGTTCCATTCGAATGGCTCATAACTTGCTTCTGAGCATGTGCATTTTTTTCCCCCTCGTTAAAGCGTACACACAATAGTTTTTAATGACATGAAATAGAACGACAGGAAAAACGATGAGAAAAAATAGAGCAGGTTCTAAATTTTTAACGCCCATTTTAATTGTCGAGAAAAATGCTCTGGAGCCTACACACGACCGTTTTTCGCGACCAATTTAAAAAATGGCATTTTACTTGTTATGAAAAACGGTTGTGTGTACGCGGCATTAGCCCCAGCAAATATCTGGCTATTCACATCAAATTTTGGAGCCAGATTTAATGGATCCTTGTATAATTTCTTAGCAATTCAACTTCACTAGTGGTGTGGGTAGAATCTGTGGTAAAAGCTAAGAGTTTAAATAATTCACTTTTTTAAGTATAGTTAGGAAGGACCCTAAATAACATTGGATGACATGAAGCCTCCAGGCACTCATCATCTCATTCTGTGCTCCATAATTTCTGATAGTTAATCCCACATTATTCTCTGCTGAAAATGCAATGCAGGCTTGTATAGCGATGGCCTTCTGTGTGAATAGATACAGAACAGAGTGAGTGGGACATACTGTACAGGGTCCTCATTGAACCCTACAGGTAGCATGGCTGTGATGAATACACAGATCCTTGTCTTCAGAAGTGGTCAAAAGTTCATTGTTTAGTGCTGCTATGAAAGCAGATATGCACAGTACAGCCTTGCTGCCCACGGTGTTCACGGATTCCTATTTGCATTGCTTTGATGACTCCGGTATTTCAAAAAAGTTTTGTACATTATGCATAAGCAAACAATGTACTTTGCTATCAATGAAGAGCTAGCCAACTGGCAAAAAATAGTGTATATACATATCAGGCAAGAAAACACATTCCTTTTTTTTTAAAATTCTTTATTTTATCTCTGTTTTCCTTTTTTTTTCCACATTAAATGGCAAATACTATAATGTTACATTTCCAAACAAATAAACAGATAAACCATTTCTAAGTTCCATACATTGGTACAAATAATATTACCATCCTCTTCGCTGCCTCGGAATTTCTATATTTTACTGTACACTTAACCATTTCCTGTTCAAAAAATAATCCCCCCCTTCCCCCCCCCCTTCCCCCCCTCAAAAAAAAAAAAAAAAAGGGAAAAACCCCCTCCCTGGGTCACTCCTGTGTTCACGTCCCCCCCCCCCACATTTCTCATAGCTCCCCTTCTCTGTAACTTACATATGGACTCCATATCAGTCTATATTTTTTCTCTTGTTCTCTAATGCCCATGGTAAGCTTTTCCATTTGTTGGATTTCCGAGATTCTATTTAACCATTGCTGTTTATTTGGGATAATTTTACTTTTCCACAAGATTGGAATACAGGCCCTTGCTGCAACCAATAGATGTCTTATCAGGGAGCTTTTGAACCTGGCCATGGAGACTGGTATGTCTAACAGTAAATAAGTGGCCGGGTTCCTTCCCAGATCCACCTCCACAATATCTTTCACAGTGTCCATGACCATTTTCCAAAAGTCCACTATCTTCTCACAGGACCAGAAAAGATGTAACATGGTACCCTTTTCCTTGCCGCAACGCCAACATCTGTCTGAAACTTCCGGAAATATCCGGTTTAGTACTGCAGGAGTTTTATATCACCTGGTTAAAATTTTGTAGCCCCCTTCCTGGTATCTGGTAGCCAGGGAAGCTTTGTGTGTAAAATTAAATATTTTTGTTATCTGATTTTCCGAGAAAACCACCTCTAACTCCTTTTCCCATGCTCGTATAAACGGCAGCTCACGCGGTGTTGTTTCCTCCACCCAGAGACTATACATCAGCGAGAGACCGTGTCTCAACTCCTCTCCCTTAAGGCACAGTTCCTCATATCCTGAGAGGTCTCTAAGTGGTCTCCCTTTTGGGTTCAGAGCTCTAGTGGCCGTTTTTAATTGGTTTTGTCTCATTGGGTCAAGTTCCTCTCTTATTACCTCGTCTCTTTCCTCGCTTCTGATCCTTGGGTTCTCTCCCTCAAAATGTATTACTCTGCTCCAGCCTGCTCTTTTTACCATCTTAAAATGTGGGTCTGATATCCCTATTTGAAATTTCGGGTTACCTATAACCGGAGTGAGTGGACTTGGGGAGATCGAAAGTTTTATTTTCCTGAATAATTTTTTCACGACGCTCAGGGTTGCCCCTATGGTTGGATGTTTTTTAACTACCCCTGGTATATCAACTTCTTGTGTCCATACCAATCCCTCCAAGGGGATATCCGTACTTTTCTGCTCTATAAGTAATTGGGGATTTTTGTCCCTAAATAGAGTATGTGAGAGTCCGACCATTTAAAGGAAAAATTTACTGTCAAGAGATCCTTTATTTGTTTGTTTATTTCTAGCCCCATCGCCTCTGACTTATTATAATTTACCTTAAAGTTAGAGAGGTCACCATATGCCCTTATCTCTCTCATCAAGGGAGGAAGTGATAGTTCGGGAGCCGCTATTGAGAACAACAGATCATCCGCAAAAGCAGCTACTTTATGTTCCGTTCCTTTAATCTGAAATCCTCTTATATCTGCATTTAATCTAATTGTCCTCAATAGCGGCTCCAATGTTAAGATAAAAATAATCGGGGAGAGTGGGCATCCTTGCCTTGTCCCATTCCCAATTGGGAATGGGTCCGATAATACCTCATTCACCTTCACCCTTGCCGACGGACATGAGTAAAGGCTAGCAATCCACTTCTGCATGCCCACTCCTAGTCCTATATGTTCTAATGTAGCCTTCAAAAAACCCCAGTCCACCCTATCGAAGGCTTTTTCCGCGTCAGTCGAAATAAGTGCTAGTGGTTTATGGTGGACTTGGGCCAAGTAAATGGTGTTTAACACCCTTTGTGTGTTTTCCCTACCTTCTCTTTCCGGTACAAAACCTACTTGGTCTGGGTGTATGAGTGAAGGGATATTAGGTACCAATTTATTTGCAATTATCTTTGAAAATATTTATTTTTAAGTCTATATTTAACAACGATATAGGTCGATAACTCGCACAGACTGTGGGGTCTTTCCCTTCCTTGGGGATGACGGCAATATGAGCTCCTAATGTTTCTCTTCTCATCTGATGTCCTTCTTTCAGTGAATTAAAGGCCTCTAGGAATTTTGGTATTAATTTGTCTTGGAAAGTTTTATAATATGCTAGCGTATAGCCGTCTGGCCCTGGTGATTTGCCTGGTTTCATCTCCCTTATTACCTCTTGACATTCCTTCATTGTGATCGGACACTCCATGCTCTCTATTATTTCCTTTGGTATTTTAGGCATTTCTGACTTCATTAGATATTCTTTTATTCTCTCTTCTCTATTCTGTATTTTCTCTACATCGGGCTGATTATCTATTTGGTATAGACCATTGTAATATTCTTTGAAAGCATTTGCTATTAAGTGTGAGGGGCTTACTAACTTATCTCCCTGTATTTTTATTTTCTCTATGTGTTTCCTCGATCTCAATTCCCTAAGTGCATTCGCAAGCATCTTGCTGGGTTTGTTGCCGAATTCGTAGTAGGTTCTTCTGCATCTGTTCAACTGCGCTTTGGCCTTATCCATCAATAATAGATTTAGTTTTTCTCGCAACGATACCAATTTCTCCTCATTGCTTGAGTTCTGCACTCTCTTGTGTTCATTTTCTGTTATTTTAATCTCTCTCAATAGAGTGTCCACCTTAGCCCCTAATTTTCTCTTCCTGTGGGCCCCCATAGATATTAACATTCCCCTCAGATAGCACTTGTGCGCTTCCCACCTGCAGAGTGGGGATGTCTCATCCGCACTATTCCTTTCAAAAAATGTGTCTATTTCCTGCCCTATCAACTCTTCATATTCTGGGTCTTTAATTAAGGTTTCATTAACCCTCCAGTTCCATTCCCTAAATCCTGATACTCCCCAGTCAATAGTACAGTTAATTGGGGCATGGTCCGAAATTGTAATAGATCCGATTGAAGTATCCCTTAAGTTCATCAGTACCGCTCGGTCTAGGAAAATATAATCAATTCGTGTGTAAGTTTTGTGTTTGTTGGAATAGAAGCTATAGTCTCTATCCTGGGGGTGTTGAGACCTCCAACTATCTACTAGTTGCATATCGTACAATATATTTCTTGCTTGTCTCAGTTTAGAATTGGATATGCCATATGATCCCTTGGAGGAGTCTATACTTGGATCTAATAGCATGTTCATATCTCCTCCTAGGATTAGAACCCCCTCTTTGTTTTCATTTATTAATTCTGCAAATTTACTCAGGGCAGCCACAGGGTTTTCATTGGGGAGATAAATGTTTACTAGTGTAACCTTCTGATCATTTATTGTCCCTTTTATCAATATGAACCTGCCCTCTTCGTCCGTGACCACTGTCGATTCTTTCCAACTTAAATTTTTTGCTAAAAGAATAGCTACCCCATTTGCTTTTGAGGATTGGGATGCCCCCATATACATCACTGGGAATTTCTGATTTTTCCATTTTTGAATCTTATCCTGTCTGAAATGGGTTTCCTGTAAAAACACGATTTGAGTTTTTAATCTCCCTAATTCTATCATCACTTTAGTTCTTTTCTCAGGGATATTTAGGCCTTTCACGTTAACTATACGCCGGAAAAAGCCGACTAAAGATGGCGTAAAAGAATGCGACGGCCGCTCGTACGTTCGTGGATCGTCGAAAATAGCTAATTTGCATGCTCGACGCGGAAAACAACGTGAACGCCACCCAGCGGACGCCGAAAAATTGCATCTTAGATCCGAAGGCGTACATAGCCGTACGCCTGTCGGATTTAACCCAGATGCCGTCGTATCTTGTTTTGAGGAACAAAGATACAACGCGGGAAATTTGAAAGTACGCCGGCGTATCAGTAGTACTCGCTTTGTGGATCTGCCCCAGAGTCTCTTTCTGGGATTTGTTGTTTTCAAGTTAAAAACTTGCTAGGAAATTACTTAGAACCCCCAGACATTATAAAAATAATTCTAACACCCTAGAGAATAAAATGTCGGTCGTTGCAATACTTTAGGTCACACCGTATTCGCGCAGCGGTCTTACAAGCACACTTTTTTGGGAAAAAAATTACTTTTTCGAATTAAAAAATAAGACAACAGCAAAGTTATCCCATTTTTTTTTATATTGTGAAAGATAATGTTACACCAAGTAAATTGATACCCAACATGTCACACGTCAATATTTCGCCAGCTCGTGGAATGGCGGCAAACTTTTACCCTTAAAAATCTCCATAAAAAATCTCCATAGGAGACATTTCAAATATTCTACAGGTTGCATGTTTTGAGTTAGAGAGTAGATTAGGGGCTGGGCACATGGATCGGGGGGGGGGGGGGGGCAAACTTTTACCCTTAAAAATCTCCATAGGAGACATTTCAAATATTCTACAGGTTGCATGTTTTGAGTTAGAGAGGAGATTAGGGGCTGGGCACATGGATCGGGGGGGGCAGTGCCCCTGTGCCCCCAATGAGCAGGCCACCACTCTGAAGGGGAATATTTTTACAGCCTGCCACTGGCTACTGACTACCAATGCTGGTGGGGGTTTATTTTTACAGACTTCCACTGACCGCCAATGCAGGTTTCTTGGCTCGCCACTTACCACCAATGCTACATGAATAAGTGTGTGTGGGGGGTGGTATTTTTACAGACAACTTCTGAACACCACTGCAGGGAGGGGTATCTTTACAGCCAGTTGCTGACAGTTAATGCAAGGATGGAGATTTTTAGAGTCAGATACTGACTACCAATGATGGGGCGTTTAACATTGCTATCAGTATCTGCCAATTAAGGGAGGATTATTGCAGCAACCTACACCAAAGCTGGTGTGAGGGATTAGCTTGTGGGGATCACCTTTTCTGAAATCACAGTCTGTAAGCAGGCACTTTCTTTTAAGTCTGGCGGATGCCAGATTTTATTTATAAACGGTTTGCAGATTAAAATAAACAAAACAGTAAATTAAATCCTTGCCGTCCGGCGCTAAACTAAACAAACAGGATCTCCTCTCTATACAGTGTGGGGCTAGTCCCTGACACCCACAAAACATGCAGTAAAGCAAACCTTTTCAGTCCAGCACTCAGCGCTCCCCTCACTCAGGTCCCTTCCTGAGTTTCAAGCCAGAGCCCTGTTGTGCTCTCTTCCTGGACATTTAAAGCCCAGCTGATTGTGGACTCCAGTGGACCCAAACATCCGGACCGGAACCCTAGCCAGGCCCAGAGGCTGTAAAACCCGGAATGGATTCCGGTTCAGTCTCTCATGATAGAACGTATGCGAGGTGAAATGTACCTATGATCATGTATCGCACCTCGCATAGCGTCACATATCCTCCCCCTCTGCTCAAGCCCCTGCGGCTGAGCACTTGACCCAACCATACAGTGCACACGGGAGAGGGCATCTGCATTATTTTGGAGCTTCCCTGGCCTGTGCTCCACCGTAAATTTAAAAGGCTGTAGAGCCAGGAACCACCTTGTCACACGAGCATTTTTCTCCCTGTTATCACACATCCACTTCAGGGGAGCATGGTCTGTGACCAGCTTAAATGACCTCCCCAGTAGGTAATACCTCAGGGAGTCTAAGGCCCACTTAATGGCGAGACACTCCTTTTCTACGATGGCATAATTTTTCTCGTGCTTGTTCAGCTTCCTGCTCAGGTATACCACTGGGTGCTCCTCACCATCCCTGATCTGTGACAGTACGGCCCCTAGTCCCACCTCAGAGGCGTCCGTCTGTATAACAAACTCCTGGCTAAAATCCGGGGTTACTAGTACGGGTACCATACAAAGAGCCTGTTTTAACTTCTGAAATGCCCCCTCGGCTTCGGGGTTCCATTTGACCATGACCGACCCCTTACCCTTCGTTAGATCGGTCAAGGGGGCGGCAATGGTGGCAAAATTGGGTATGAAACGCCTGTAATACCCCGTAATGCCCAGGAAGGCCCTCACTTGTTTTTTATTGACTGGTTGGGGCCATTTTTGAATTGCCTCAATCTTATTGGTCTGCGGCTTGACCATCCCCCGGCCAATAACGTACCCAAGGTATTTGGCCTCCTCCAGGCCTATGGCACATTTCTTTGGATTGGCCGTGAGACGTGCTTCCCTAAGGGAATCTACGACCGCTTGTACACGGAGCAGGTGTGATTCCCAATCTGGGCTGTGGATGACCACATCGTCCAAGTACGCCGCTGCATACGAGCGATGTGGTCTCAAAATTTTGTCCATCATTCGCTGGAATGATGCAGGGGCTCCGTGCAGACCAAACGGCATCCGCTTATACTGAAACGAGCCCTCAGGAGTGGAAAAGGCAGTCTTCTCCTTGGCCGATTCAGTAAGCGGTATCTGCCAATAACCTTTCGTTAGGTCTAGGGTCGTTATGTAGCGAGCCTGTCCCAACCTGTCCACAAGTTCGTCGACCCGGGGCATCGGGTAGGCGTCAAATTTGGACACACTGTTAAGTTTTCTAAAATCATTACAAAACCTAATACTGCCATCAGGTTTTGGGACCAGCACTATGGGACTTGACCACTCACTGTGAGACTCCTCGATCACATCCAACTCTAACATATTTTTTATTTCTTCCGCAACTGCCTCTCGCCGGGCCTCTGGAATTCTATATGGTTTTACATTTACCCGAACCCCTGGTTCCGTCACTATGTCATGTTGGCTCGTGTTGGTCAGTCCGGGTAAGGGGGAGAAAAAGTCTCTATTTTTCTGCACGAATGCCCTAACGTCACTTTGCTGTGCTACGGACAGAGAATCTGTGATGGGAACGTCAGGTATCACGGGTAACCGGTCTGTTGGAGGCGGGGACGTGGCCAGTAAAGTCTCTCGGTCCTTCCAGGGCTTTAAGAGATTTACATGGTAAATTTGGTGTGGTTTCCTTTTCCCTGGTTGGTAGACTTTGTAGTTTACCTCCCCCACCCTTTGGACAACCTCAAAGGGACCCTGCCACTTGGCTAAAAACGTACTTTCTACCGTGGGAACCAGTACCAACACTCTGTCCCCCGGGTTGAAAGTACGGACCTTGGCACCCCGGTTATAGACCCTCCTTTGGGCCTCCTGGGCTCGCTCCATATGTTCCCGTACTAGGGGCAGAATGGTTGCGATTTGGTCCTGCATCAAGGAGACATGCTCTATGATGCTCCTATATGGGCTGACCTCTCCTTCCCACGTTTCTTTAGCAATATCTAGCAGGCCCCTGGGATGCCTACCATACAAAAGCTCAAAGGGGGAATAGCCTGTGGAGGCCTGTGGAACCTCTCGTATGGCAAACATGAGATATGGTAGCAAAAAATCCCAGTCTCTCCCATCCTTGTCGACCACCTTTTTCAACATACTCTTCAATGTTTTATTAAACCTTTCGACCAGACCATCTGTCTGGGGGTGGTAGACAGAAGTACGGAGATGGGAGATTTTGTACAATCTACACAATTCCTTGGTAACCCTTGACATAAAAGGGGTGCCTTGATCGGTCAAGATCTCTTTTGGGATCCCCACTCGACTAAACACCTGGACTAATTCCTTGGCAATAACCTTGGCGGAGGTGTTACGCAAGGGTATGGCCTCAGGATAGCGAGTCGCATAGTCCAGGATCACCAGAATATGCTGGTGACCCCGGGCAGATTTCACGACCGGCCCCACCAGGTCCATGCCAATCCTTTCAAAGGGACCTCAATTATTGGTAGAGGAACAAGGGGGCTGCGAAAATGGGGCGATGGTGCTGACATTTGGCACTCGGGGCACGATTCGCAGTACTCCTTGACCTCTGCATGCAAACCGGGCCAGAAGAATCTTTGGGTGATTCTCTCCCTGGTTTTTTCGACCCCGAGATGTCCCCCCATAACATGACCATGGGCCAGGTCTAGCACCACCCTGCGAAAGGGTTTGGGAACCAGTAGCTGTTCTACCTCTTCCTCTCCATGTTTTATCACTCGATATAACAAATTGTTTTTAATTGCCATGTAGGGAAAGGACACCACCCAATTAGGATCCACCGGTTCCCCATCCAACACCTTAACATTTTCCCTGGCATTTATGAGGGTGGGCTCTCGCAGCTGCTCGGTACAGAAATCCTCCCTCCTGACCTCCAAGTCGGGTACCACATTTTGGCTACTCTCCATGTCAGGGTCAGGCAAGGTTTCCTGTTCATTACCCTCAAGCTGGGTGCTAGCTTCTAAGTCCTCCGGTTCCCCAGCCATGGCAGGGAAAGGAAGAGGATCTCCGGCTTCCTCGATCCCACCAACAGCATGCCCTTCCCTTTGGCAAAACGGGTCTGGTGAGAGTTCTCGAGTTTCCCCAGTAGGGGTAACGCTATCTACTGGCCTCCCTTCACTCTCCCATAACTTCCAAAAATGAGGAAAGTCTCTCCCCACTAAGGCTTCATGGAGCAGTGAAGGTACCACCCCCACTGAATGTGTTACACAGCCCCAGGGGGTATCAACCTCAACCACCGCTGTCTGGTAGTCCCGAGTGTCCCCATGGATGCATATTACCCCAATACAACTGGGGTGTAGTTTTGCGGGGTCTACACACGCACTCCTGACTAAGGTCACCACACTACCAGAGTCTAGCAGGGCTGTAAGAGGCTTGCCATCTATTGAAATAACGCACATTTGTTTTTCAAGGCGACTCTGACTTGTCGCAACACATGCGACCTGTGCAAACAGAGAAATGCGTCTTACCCTATCAACATAATCACATTGCATAGGTTCATCATTTAGAGGGCAATCTGCAGCAATATGGCCTAATGCATGGCAACGAAAACACCGTATTTGCCCTACCCCCAGTCCTTTTAACGGTCCCAAAAACCTTCCTGGCTTCTTTGGCCAGTCTCTAGGTCTAGGACCTACAGTCTCATCTGCTGTAACAACAGTCTTATCCACTCTCCCCAAACTCTTGAACCCCGGAACAGTCTTACCCGAACCGTTGGGAGATCTTGCACCCCGAGACACACCGAAGTGGGGCGTAGGTGGGTTTATCAAGTCCTCAGTAGCACTGTACCTCTCCACTAGGTCCACCATTTGGGCTGCAGTGTTGGGGTCCCCCTGTCCGACCCACTTTCTCAGGGTAGCAGGGAGCGCACGCAGGTACCGGTCCATTACCACACGCTCCACAATCTGAGGGCTGGTCAGAGTCTCTGGCTGCAACCACTTCCTGGTGAGGTGGACCAGGTCAAACATTTGTGACCGGGGTGGCTTGTTGCTGGAATAGGACCACTGATGCACGCGCTGGGCCCGAACTGCCATGGTGACACCCAAGCGTGCGAGTATTTCTGTCTTTAGAGTCTCATAGTCCTGGGCCTTATCTGGTTCTAGGTCAAAATAGGCCTTTTGGGGTTCTCCTGTTAGGAATGGGGCCAATAGTCCCGCCCACTGCTCTTTTGGCCATCCTTCGCGGTCAGCGACTCTCTCGAAAGTCGCCATGTACGCCTCAACATCATCCGCCGGTGTCATCTTTTGCAGGTGGTAGGAAGCACGTACAATCTTTGGTTCCGCTAACACCGGAGGTGCGGACCCCTTTTTCAGTTCCACCAGAGCTTCGGTGAACTGTCGGTTCATCTCCTGCTGGGCAGCGTGTTGTGCTGCAACGGCCTCTGCGACTTGGCGGTGTTGTGCTGCAACGGCCTCTGCGACTTGGCGGTGTTGTGCTGCAGCGGCCTCTGCGACTTGGCGGTTTATCTCCTGCTGGGCAGCCTGTTGTGCTGCAGCGGCCTCTCGTTGTGCTGCAGCGGCCTCTGCGACTTGGCGGTTGGTTTCCCGCTGGGCTGCATTGGCCTGTAGCAGGGCCTCTAACATTTCTTCCATTTTCAGAAAAGTGCCCGCTGAATCCACCACGTGTGAGGGATTAGCTTGTGGGGATCACCTTTTCTGAAATCACAGTCTGTAAGCAGGCACTTTCTTTTAAGTCTGGCGGATGCCAGATTTTATTTATAAACGGTTTGCAGATTAAAATAAACAAAACAGTAAATTAAATCCTTGCTGTCCGGCGCTAAACTAAACAAACAGGATCTCCTCTCTATACAGTGTGGGGCTAGTCCCTGACACCCACAAAACATGCAGTAAAGCAAACCTTTTCAGTCCAGCACTCAGCGCTCCCCTCACTCAGGTCCCTTCCTGAGTTTCAAGCCAGAGCCCTGTTGTGCTCTCTTCCTGGACATTTAAAGCCCAGCTGATTGTGGACTCCAGTGGACCCAAACATCCGGACCGGAACCCTAGCCAGGCCCAGAGGCTGTAAAACCCGGAATGGATTCCGGTTCAGTCTCTCATGATAGAACGTATGCGAGGTGAAATGTACCTATGATCATGTATCGCACCTCGCATAGCGTCACACTGGGCATTATTATTGCTGACAATTTTACCAATGCTGGGACTTCACTCCCACACTACATGTCATACGCTGTGAAGCTAACCCCACTTTATTGGCTATGCCTTCAGGTTTTCAAACCATGTTTTTCTTCTTAGTACCATCAATGCACCCACCCTAACTATTTTCAAATAATAGTAACTACTGTATGCAGAAGATCATGTTTCTGAGCTCATGCATGAAGGGAGTATTGTAAGTTCAGCATCTCTGTATAAAGTTCTCACTGTACTTACAGATGCTGCTGCCTGCCCTCCAGCTAAGTCAGCTCCTACCCCAAGCATGCATGATGTTTAATTTTGCAATCATTACTGAAAATTATTTTGATGTATGGGGAGAAGTAAAAAAAAAATATCCACCTCAGGTGCCAGATATGTTATGTATGCTACTATTGTACAGTACAACAATCTTCCTTTGTGTACGAGTACCTTTCATTTTTCATTTGTTTTACTTACTGACTGAAGCTTGTACATGTCACAGAATAATTGGCTATATGTTTGCCAGGGCATCCACAAATGTTATCTTCTTTTCACCTTGATGGCATGTTTAATTACAATGACAATATATCTACATTTAATGGTGTGGATAGCAACATCTTGTTTAATTCAGGTTCTTGCTAGCTTGTTCTTTGTTTGAAATTTACAAAAGTGGGCCTGTCATCTCTAAATAAAGTTGGAGTACAATAATAAAATTATGGTAGAGGGTGGATATCTTGTATTTTTGATTAATTTAGTTTTTAAATCATTTTAAATGTATTACTCGTTGTTCATACACCTTCAATGTGATGTGCCACAGTTTTGTGATCAGGTTTCTTCTATATAATTGTAAGGCCTAGTACACACGAGAGGATTTATCTGCGGATACGGTCCAATGGACCGTTTCCGCGGATAAATCCTCTTGAGGATTTCCGCGGATTTGGATCCGATGGAGTGTACTCACCATAGGATCGAAATCCGCGCCGAAATCCCATCGCGATGACGTGTCGCGCCGTCGCCGCGATGATGACGCGGCGACGTGCGCGACACGGTCATATAAGGAATTCCACGCATGCATCGAATCATTACGACGCATGCGGGGGATCCATTCGGACGGATTGATCCGGTGAGTCTGTACAGACCAGCGGATCAATCCGTTGGGATGGATTCAAGCGGATAGATTTGAAAGCATGTCTTCAAATTTTTATCCACTTGAAATCCATCCCAGGGGATAAAAATCCGCAGAAACAGATCCGCTGGGTTGTACACACCAGCGGATCTATCCGCTGGAACTGATCCGCAGATCAATTCCAGCGGATAGATCCTCTCGTGTGTACGGGGCCTTAGGCCTAGTACACACAAGAGGATTTATCCGCGGATACGGTCCACCGGACCGTATCCGCGGATAAATCCTCTCGAGGATTTCCACAGATTTGGATCCGATGGAGTGTACTCACCATCGGATCGAAATCCGTGCCGAAATCCCCTCGCGATGACGTGTCGCGCCGTCGCCGCGATGATGACGCGGCGACGTGCGCGACGCTGTCATAAAAGGAATTCCACGCATGCGTCGAATCATTACGACGCATGCGGGGGATCCATTCGGACGGATTGATCCGGTGAGTCTGTACAGACCAGCGGATCAATCCGTTGGGATGGATTCAAGCGGATAGATTTGAAAGCATGTCTTCAAATTTTTATCCACTTTATCCACAATGATAAAATTATGGTAGAGGGTGGATATCTTTTGATTAATTTAGTTTTTAAATCATTTTAAATGTATTACTCGTTGTTCATACACCTTCAATGTGATGTGCCACAGTTTTGTGATCAGGTTTCTTCTATATAATTGTAAGGCCTAGTACACACGAGAGGATTTATCTGCGGATACGGTCCAATGGACCGTTTCCGCGGATAAATCCTCTCGAGGATTTCCGCGGATTTGGATCCGATGGAGTGTACTCACCATAGGATCGAAATCCGCGCCGAAATCCCATCGCGATGACGTGTCGCGCCGTCGCCGCGATGATGACGCGGCGACGTGCGCGACACGGTCATATAAGGAATTCCACGCATGCATCGAATCATTACGACGCATGCGGGGGATCCATTCGGACGGATTGATCCGGTGAGTCTGTACAGACCAGCGGATCAATCTGTTGGGATGGATTCAAGCGGATAGATTTGAAAGCATGTCTTCAAATTTTTATCCACTTGAAATCCATCCCAGGGGATAAAAATCCGCAGAAACAGATCCGCTGGGTTGTACACACCAGCGGATCTATCCGCTGGAACTGATCCGCAGATCAATTCCAGCGGATAGATCCTCTCGTGTGTACGGGGCCTTAGGCCTAGTACACACAAGAGGATTTATCCGCGGATACGGTCCACCGGACCGTATCCGCGGATAAATCCTCTCGAGGATTTCCACAGATTTGGATCCGATGGAGTGTACTCACCATCGGATCGAAATCCGCGCCGAAATCCCCTCGCGATGACGTGTCACGCCGTCGCCGCGATGATGACGCGGCGACGTGCGCGACGCTGTCATAAAAGGAATTCCACGCATGCGTCGAATCATTACGACGCATGCGGGGGATCCCTTCGGACGGATCGATCCGGTGAGTCTGTACAGACCACCGGATCGATCCGCGGGAGCCAATTCAAGCGGATAGATTTGTAGACATGTCTACAAATTTTTATCTGCTGGAATTGGGAAATTTCCACGGATAAATATCCGCAGGAATGTACACACCATAGAATCTATCCGCTGAAACCGATCCGCTGAGATTTTTCAGCGGATGGATTCTATCGTGTGTACGGGGCCTGAGTCTTCCTATGAGCAGTTGGCAGTTAGCCAACGCTGTATGCGCCCATACTGAACAACTGCTGCAAGACAGTAATGAGCCAACTGGTTAGTGAAGTAGGTTCCTGACTTTTAGTAGTCTGGATGAAAGTGTTCCTAAACCCAAAAACAAAAATGTTATATATTAAAGCTTGCCATTCCATAGATGGGGTGACTGCATTCGCTTCCTTGACTAAGGGATGTGCAGAGTACTGAGGCTCTCGTTTTCTGTAAAGTTACACAGCCAAAATCACATTCCTCAAACCCCCTTTTTCTCCCCCAGGGATTGACCAAATGACACAGCTCCGTTTTGGAGTCGAATGACAGTAGCAGCTTTTTTTATTACAACAAATGAAATACAAATCACAACATACAACATATTGCATATAATACATTTTTTACATAACCATTAAAACCCAAGAAAACAACTCAGTTTAAACCTGCCTGGCCTAAGGTCTTTGAAGGGCAATTTTTCTCAAACAACTGTTTGAACCTGTCACCCCACAAAAGGTCCCCCGCCGCATATTACGGCAGCTCAGGGACATTTACCAGTTACTTCCTACTAGATACAACCAACTTCAAACCATTGGTACCATTGTATTATTAGTAATGCCGCGTACACACGATCATTTTTGGGCATGAAAAAAAACTTTGTTTTTCAGCATGTCCAAAAAACGAAGTTTTTCCAACTTCATCATTAAAAACTACTGTACATTCCCCACACACCATCGTTTTTAAAAAATGATGAACAAAGCGCGGTGACGTACAACACGTACGACAGCACTCTAAAGGGGAAGTTCTATTTGCCTTTGGGCTGCTTTAGCTGATTCCTTGTTAGTAAAAGACAATTCACGCTTTTCTGTCTGTTACAGCGTGATGAATGTGATTACTCCATTATGAACGGTAGTTTTACCCGAACGAGCACTCCCGTCTCATAACTTGCTTCTGAGCATGCGCGGGTTTAAAACGTTGTTTTAGCCAACACACATTTTTTACAACCCGAAAAACGACATTGTTTAAAACAACGTTAAAAAATGCAGCATGTTCGAATTTCTTTTTTGTCGTTTTTCAGAACCTGAAAAATTATGTGTAGCCCACACATGATCATTTTAAATGACGTTTTTCAAAAACAATGTTTTTTTTCATGCCGAAAAATGATCGTGTGTACGCGGCATAAGGGAAGGGACACCCACACCTCCATGATGGGCCCAACCCCCCTAATTCTCCTTTATTTTATCCAACACCGCCTTCAAAGACCCCATAAACCTCCCGCTGCTGCTACGATTAACATTAAAAGGAAAGACCCCCGACATGAACAATCATGGGAAACCATAACCCATTAAGACCTGCACCACCAGGTAGAAAAAACATCCTACCTGGTATTAACATAAAAAACTCTGAAGGCAACCCCCCAAAACAAAGGGAGGGTGGGTGGGAGAAACCTTCCTGCTTCTGTGAAAAAGCTCAGACTGAACTCTGCTGGAAACTATGCCCTTCTACATGAACGGGACACCCCCCAACCTCGGGACCCACCAGTCTAAGTAAGTGGCTTAATACCTCACCCTATCCCCAACATTTTCTCCACCTCACTGCCCACCCCAGTCATGCTGGCCCTTCTCCCAGTTGCACTTTCTGATCCGGGCCATTACTTTCCTTTGCATTAATTTTTTTCTTTCCTTTACTACTAATTCTGGCAGTTTTATTTTTTACTATCTTAAGGTGTCTTAGAGTTGAAATTCTGACCACGTGTACACAATTCAACGCACAAAAATTCTACGCATGCTCGGAATAAATTCTACGCATGCTCAGAATCATTGAACTTCATTTTTCGTGGGCTCGTCGTTGTGTTGTACGTCACCGCGTTCTTGACGTTCGCAATTTCCGACAACATTTGTGTGACCGTGCGTATGCAAGACAAGTTTGAGCGAACAACCGCAGGAAAAAAATCCACGATTGTGTGTACGCGACATAATTGTGCAGGAGCTTCTTGTAATAAAGACTGGTCGCTCCTGCTCTACCTCTGTGGGCAGAATGACTGGTCTTGTCTCTGCCCCCTCCAATAGTTCTTTCCAGGTAGTCTGTAGTGGGTGTGACATTCTGGATTCTTCCTACTGCTCTTTTGTCCACACAGGCTAGGAATAGCACAGTGATGGTGTTAAGCAGGCCATACATGGTCGAATTTCAAACAAATTTTAGTTTTAAAATCAGAAATTTTGTTTTTTTTGTGATCCAACGCCACCATTGATTTTCGAAATTCAGCCAACCAAGCCTTCAATTTCATCTCATGTTGCTACAGAAAATAATTTGTGTGACTGTGAGGCCCCGTACACACGACCAGTTTCCTCGGCAGAATTCAGCTTCCGACCGAGTTTCTGGCTGAATTCTGCCGAGAAACCCGGCCGTGTGTACACTTTCGGCCGAGGAAGCCGACGAGGACCTCGGCGAGGAAATAGAGAACATGTTCTCTATTTCCTCGTTGTTCTATGGGAGCTCTCGGCCCGCCGAGCTCCTCGGCGGCTTCAGGGCTGAACTGGCCGAGGAACTCGATGTGTTTGGCACGTCGAGTTCCTCGGCCGTGTGTACGGGGCCTGAATCTTCTTTTCTTTCCAGGAGTTTTCTTTTCTTCCACATTGCTTTTTCTATTACATTTCTCGCACGATTCCCCCATCATTGATTAGAAAATCGTTTGTTTTTCAAAACATTTCCAACATGTCCGATTACTCAAATTAGATTGCCGCACAAAAATTGGCTGTTATTGCAGCCCACTAATGGTGTGAAATTTGAACGAAAATTCTTAGATATGATTTTCTAAAGATTTTTTTTTTTCGAAATTCGACCCCTGTATGGGCGGCATTACTGACACTTTTACAAAAGTAATTACTGGGTTTGCATTTGGTGTACACAAAGTGGATTTACAGTATATGCTTAGTGGCTATTGAGAAATGGAAAGCGAACATTCTGCATTTTAAAACTTTTTTCTATTGTAAACCAGAATAAAAGAAATGAGACAGAAGCAATAAAAATTGTAAAAGACATAACGGTAATTGTAAAAGTATTTCAGTTATGCACGTGGAATAGACAACTGCACATCTTAAACCATAGGAAAATATATTACTGCCAATGCAATACCATTTTGTTCAACCTTGATTCAGTGTTTAAATCCTGTATATTGTGCACTACAAAGAATCCGAGATATTTAAAAATGTTAAATGTAAAACTGAGCCACTTGAAATAAACATGGTTCCATTATCTTTTCTATTTCATTAAAAATATACACAAAGGAGTGTCAGAAAGCCTTGGAGAAAGAAGTTCATGCTTTTATCAGGATAGTTTTTTTGCTTGAATGAGAGAATTCAGTTAAAATTTGAACTTCAGGAATCATTTGAAAACCTTTGGGCTAGTAGCTGGTTACCTTTGTCATTTGCCAGTTTGCTTTTTATTTTATTCTTACTGTAACAAAACTGGGCTTTTAGTTGCAGGTACCACTGATCAAATTGTGTCTCCATGACTGTTTGGCCTGCCTGTGATGGTACTGGAGCCTTACGATTTGTAAATGTTAACAAAACACCAGTGCTGGTAAATATTACACCTGCAAGGCTGATGTCAAACGTGGTACAGACCCCACCCATGGTGCCGTAAGAATGAGGCCTCGTACACATGGACGGACTGTCCGCAGGACCGTTTTCAGCGGACATGTCCGCCCGGAGATTTCTGTCTGATGGTTGTACACACCATCAGACAGAAATCCGCGTGTACATGATCCGCGGTGACGTATCCGCGCCGTCGCCGCGACGATTACGCGGTGACGTGTGTGGTCCTGGAAGGTCAATGCTTCCACGCATGCGTTGAATCACTTCGACGCATGCGAGGGATGGCGGCCGAGCGGACATGTACGGTGAGTCTGTACAGACGACCGAACATGTCCGACGGACAGGCTTCCAGCTGGAAACCTGTCTGGTCGGCCGTACACACGACCGAACATGTCTGTGGAAACTGGTCCGCGGACCAGTTTCAGCAGACATGTTCGGTCGTGTGTACGGGGCCTCAAACACTGAATTTACACACGGCACAAATGCAAAATAAATAAATAAAAACCAGACAGCAGTTCTAACCATTCTCCACTTTTACTAAAATTATATTTTTTATAACTGTTTGTGTTGTACAAATGTTCCCCCACATCCTGTACCAGGGGCATTGCTAGCTCTGCAAAAGATCTGGGGCTAGAGCCCATAGCAGCGGTCACCAACCTTTTTGAAGAGGACTGGCTGTGAGGGTGGAAGAGCGGTGATGTGCTTCTCTCCTCTCATCCTCTTCTCTCATGCAGCCCGCTCGTCCACCGCTGGTTGGGCAGGGACCCCGTGGCAAGAGACTCTGGGCTATGGGCCCCAGATTCAGGGCTATAGCCCCAATAGCCACCCCCTAGCGATGCCACTGTCCTGTACCCACTATTAAGACACATAAATATTTTTAATTCAATTAAACTGCCCAACCTCCTTAATAATTGGAATGCCTCTTTTTTTTTAATCAATTACTTTTTATTTTGTTTTTTAATGTTTATAAAATTTACAAAACAACAATAAAAAATAAAATAAAAAGGAAACAAAACAAATATGCTCCATAGACATATTTCACCAATGGAATCCCCCTCGTAAATGTGCAAATCCAGCTTTTTTTTAAATAAAAAACATGTCTCTCTGCAATGGTAACCTTATCTTAGGTGCTGTCCCCCCTACACTCGTTCTTTTAAGGTCCAGCATGTGTCCACTTTCGGGCTATATGACACCAAGCCCAAGGAACCATGAGCACACATCCGTATGGTATACCATCAAGCCACCCTGGGCTTAAAAGGAGAATGCTGGAGTGAACACTTCCATGTTATTAAATGAACTATATTCGGTTGAAAATTCTGGACCAAGGTCCTTGAAAAAAAAATACTAATGCTCAATTAGATAAAAAAAAAAAAATTTTGAGTATACAACACTTTGTTTAAGGTCTTTGAGCAAGCGTGAATGCATTCAGGCATTTTACATTGACTAATTTCATTATCAGATACCAATAAGAATAGGTCCTTAGAAATTACATTTGTTTTTTTTAACAGTATTGTATATACTACATAAAACTTGGTTCTGTTCTGAATGACCAACTGACCTGTTTTTTTTTTTACAGCATACGGGATTATACCCAATTGTTGCCAAAAGTTTACGACGTATAGCTGAAGGAAAGGACCCAACAGACTGGCACATACACACATGTGGGATGGCGAACATGTTTGCCTACCATACTTTGGGTTATGAAGATCTGGATGAGCTGCAGAAAGAGCCTCAGCCTTTAATATTTGTCATTGAACTCTTGAAGGTAAATTAATTTATACAATCTACATTGGTATAAATGCTTGGTTCCCTAAATTGCTAGATTAGTGATTAGGATAGTAGCATATGCAGATAACTATTTGTATTTAAAGAGAATCTATTGTCAAAACGTATTCTCATATAATCTTTTCCACACTGTATTTCAATAATTTCTTGCCTATTCTAATCTGAACAATCTTGAAGTTTGTAAATTTACTTAAGATCCGGAAACACGTTTACTTTCTTAGCATATTCACTATGTGCTGTAGTCAGTAGGCACTGCTGTGTCAAACATTTCACAGATCTTGCCTTCTGAACTACAGAGGTGCTGAGAGGAGGAGTTTCAAGAGGTGAGCCAGTGCAAGAATCACTGCCTGCAGGCAGCAAAGTACCATGGGATATGTAGTCTTTAGAAACTCACAGCAAACAGCAGAGGAAAATCTGTAAAGCATGCAGGGAATCCAGAAAGTTGTGGAAAGAGATGGCCAGCAGACAGGCAGAACTCACGAAATAAAAGGAAATTTTAAAAGTAAACATATTGGATTGTCAAAAATAACTGTTGTTTGTAGTGTTATTATAAAATGAAAGCACATGCTGTGACCAAATAACTTCTTTACTTTTTAAATGCCTTTTGAGAACATAAACATCTACATTTATTTTAGTGTAAAAAAACATATTCAAAATGTAAACTTAGTTGGCAATTGCTACTTTTGCAAATGTTGACAATCATTGAGAAAATATTGCCCCTGACCCCATCAGAGTAGATGGGGTTACAGTAAATGGCTCTAGTCTGAAAATGATTTTCCATTTTCGTATAAAATGTTGCTTAATGTAGGTTGGATTGGCAGTACAATTTTTTTTTTTTAATAAAGCTCAATTTAGTTAGATAGACCTGTCTGTCAAGTTTTATTGCTTTACTTGACCCCATTCGGGAGATGTCACCATACTTTCTATCCCTGTAAAAGCAGGACAAGAAATAAGAGGAAAAGTTGTCACTGCAGACAGCAAAGCAAAGACAGGCAGAAGTGGTAACCTTACCTCGTTTTACAAACAAAAGTGTTTTATTACAATCTTTGTCTCACCAGAGAGATTTCCCATCTCACTTGTTGAGACAAAAAAAAAAAAAAAATCCAAATTGCGACAGACTAAAACTTAAAAATAAACCTTGAACTTGGAGTTTAAACAACGTGGCCGAATGGGATTTGTTTAAAATGTATTTTAAATAAATAAATAAATAAATATATATATATATATATATATATATATATATATATATATATATATATATATATATATATATATATATATGGGTTTTGGGCACTGTTGGCTGTAAAAACACCCAATGCGTGATTCGTATACATACAGCTCAACTGTGCTGCTGTCACATAGCATAGAATTGAATGCTGGAGAAATTAAAAACAACAACAAAAGCTGACAGTGCCCAGGGGCTGGGGTGATCAATGTTTAACAGTAATAGTAATGACCCACAGAGAGCATCTGATGTACTCGTTGATGATTTTTTCCACAAATAAAGGTTTAAACAGTGTGTATTCCATTAAACATTGATAGTAACATTACCATGATGACTTTAGGCTGGCTAGGGCACTGATGGATCACTGTGTCCTTAAAGGGTCACTAAAGGAAAACACATTTTTTGCTGAAATGACTGTTTACAGGGTATAGAGACATAATAGTTAACTGATTCCTTTAAAAAATTATTAAAAATAGATAAAAAACAATCATATAATGTGCCTGCAGTTTAGTTTTGTTTTTGTTGTTGTTTCCTGGTTCTCTGATGTACAGAGCCAATAGATGGCAGTGAAGGTTTTGCAAAACGAAGCTGGATTGGTGCTGAGGGGTTTTAATCACACCTCCTTGATTAGTCACCACAGTGATAAATCTCCCAGTACTGTGGTGATCAGGAAACAGACAACCAGGAAGTGTCCAGAACAGAGAGGAATTACAGCAACATCAGAGCAAAAATGAACAATGAGGACATGAAACCATGACTGCAGTAAGGTAAAGGAAGCTATTTAGCTAAAAAAAAAATCCTTTAGTGACCCTTTAATGGAGAAATCCTGAGCTGGGAGCCAACCAGTCATAAGTTGTACCAAGCAGGCTTAGAATCCATGCCGGCCCACAGGCGTGTGGATGGCATCACTGGAGCCCTGGGCGCAGGCACGGTACACAGAGGGGAGTGCTGACGTGGACTGTGTGTGTGGGAGGTGTTGCTGGAGCCCTTGGCAGACACAGTAACTGGAAGAGGAAGAAGCCATGGACCAAAAAGTTACATTTTGGTCTCATCTGACAAGAGCACCTTCTTCCACATGTTTGCTGTGTCCCCACATGGCTTCTCACAAACTACAAACGAGACTTCTTATGGTTTTTTTTTAACAATGGCTTTCTTCTTGACACTCTTCCATAAAGGCCAGATTTGTGGAGTGCATGACTAATAGTTGTCCTGTGGACAGATTCTCCCACCTGAGCTGTGGATCTCTTCAGCTCTTCCAGAGTTACCATGGACCTCTTGGCTGCTTTGCTGATTAATGCTCTCTTTGCCCAGTCTGTCAGTTTAGGTGGACGGCCATGTCTTGGTAGGTTTGCAGTTGTGCAATACTCTTTGCATTTTCCGATGATGGATTGAACAGTGCTCTGTGAGATGTTCAAAGCTTGGGATATTTTTTTATAATCTAACCTTGCTTTAAATTTCTCCTCAACTTTATCCCTGACCTGTCTGGTGTGTTCCTTGGCTTTCATGATGCTGTTTGTTCACTAAGGTTTGCTAACAAACCTTCTGAGGTCTTCATAGAACAGCTGTATTTATACTGAGATTAAATTACACACAGGTGGACTGCACCCTGAGGACCTGCATCTCCCTTGTCCCAATCCTGCACTCAGTGGGAGTTTCTCAGAAGATCAGATCTGTTGGAGCCGTTGGGGAACAAGCTGTCACTTGTAAACACAGAAGTCAGAAGACTTGGGGGCCAGTCAAGTGTGCTGCATGCAAATGTAGTGACGGGGAACATGCTGATAGGAGGAAAGTGCACAGTGAGCACAGCTGATGACTTTTCAGTGTGTGCCTGTTCCTCCATTGCCCAAACAGCAGGCTATTTCTAAAAAGGATGAGAAAGTGGCTGTGCTGTCTGACAGAGCTATATGAACCACAAAACCTGGCTGAACAGAATTAGAAATGCTTTTTTAGGTAATACTGTTCACATGTTCAAGAGTGAATTTAGTCGTTTGCCTGGAGTTGAACAAATAAAGTGAGCAGCTACAAATAATATAGCTGCTGACTTTTAAACATCAGGTATATATCAGTGTCTAGGGTCCAGCGCTGTCTTCCTGCAGCCAGTTCGGGTCCCAAAGGGCCTCAATTTAGGACATGGGAGCCGACTGTGACTTCCGAAGGATCCATTGCTCCCCCCCCCCTCACTGTGCATACACAAGATCTCTTGGTGCTGTGTGGCTAGTCCTGAAGCCTCCTGGAACTTGTGACATGTCCCAGGAGCCTACAGGTAGGGGGCATGATCAGGGGACATGCCTAAGTGCACATCATTCTCACCCAGGCAAAACTTAGAAAGTAGGTACCTATGAAAACCATGCCAGCCCCCCCCCCCTAAAAAAAAACAGCTGTAAAATGTATTAGGGATTGGGGTGGGGAGTTGGATAAGCAAAGTGTCACGTACCTGGTCGGAGGCCGAAGTGCTGAGAGGGCTTCCCTTGCGGCTACGTGTAGAGCGCCCCTGAAGGTGGTAACAGGGAGTGCTTTGCTCAGAGGAGCAGGCAGAAGCAAGGTCACTGGAACAAGCAAAGGGTCAAAGCCAGGAATGGAGACAAGACAGGTCAAAGGCAAACCGGGTCGGTAACAGGAAATCCAATAGTAAAAAAAAACCGGAGCACACGGGGTGGGGGACTTAAAGATCATCCAGCAACTAATGGCTCATACTGCTGGCTTTAAATAGTCCACTGGGCGCCAGAATCTGCACGCATTGCGTGCACACTGGCACATGGATCCTCGTGGCCGTTTGTGCCTCATGTGCCTCATGTGTGCTCATGGCGAATTTCTATGTGCTAATCTTTAATTCTGCTGGACATTTGCAGGTGTGCCAATCCTTCTAAGAACCGTTCTCTGAAAAAAGCTTTCACTTTTGTGGGAAAGTCCCACTTTAAGTGCCCACCCTACCTAATCCTTCATCTACAACTAAATATTACATGATAACCCTTTGAGAATAGCAATAAATACAGTGCATGCATACAGTATATTGTACATATCCACACATACATACACAACAATATACATTTACAGTATCATTACATAACTATAAAATGTAAGCAATATCCCCTGAAAATTATACAAATGTATTCAAAGAAATTTACATATTGAAGGAAGAAAAGGGATACTAATGCAATATTTAGATATGAAAGTAAAAACACCAAGGTACATACATTTTTTTGGGAGTTTATATAAGATGGAGTAATGGATATCTATCTATCTATCTATCTATCTATCTATCTATCTATCTATCTATCTATCTATCTATCTATCTATCTATCTATCTATCTATCTATCTATCTATCTATCTATCTCAACTGTCCTTCATTCATAAAAGACTCTTCTTGTATGGCAGGTCGAATCACCCAGCATGTATAAAAGAGAGACCTGGGCCTTAAGTAATGATGAAAAGCTGAAAGCAGTCCCAGTTCTGCATGGAGAAGGAAACCGACTGTTTAAACTTGGACGCTATGACGACGCTATCAATAAATACAGAGAAGCTGTTATTTGTCTAAAAAATATACAGACTAAGGTAATTGCATTATAATATGTGGTTGATTTGTCATCATTTTGCAGTCATTATGTTTTGCCGTGCATCCAGTACTTTAAATTCAGCTGTCTTTTGGCCAGTCACCTGACAAATAGTTTCTCCGGTGTCCCCAGTCTGTGCCTGCACTATGTGGTATGAGTGCCATCTTATGCAGCAATCTCCTTCAAGCCCAAGCCACATAAGGATGCACCCCCAGAGGAGGTTACAGTAACTAACAGTAGACTAACAGTAAGTGGGTAAATGAATGGGCATCATTCATGCGTGGCCACCAGGATCAGAGGAGAATTCATAGGGCAGCACTGCAACATAAATGGTAGGTAGAACTTTGAAAACTTTTTTTTAAAACAGGCATAGGAAAAGCATTTAAAAAAAATAAGCCTGGATCTGGATTTTAAGGGCTAGTGTACAATGTTGTATGAAATACTCTTAAGCCTCGTACACACGATCAGACTTTTCCGTAGATTTTTGTCCGAAGGGGGCGTTGGTCGTGAACTTGGTATGCACACACAAGGCAGAACATTTTCAGCCAACATTCAACACACCACGTGGTTTTTCAGCTCTTTACCGCCACCCTTTGGGCAACTTCTGCTATTGTTGGCTGATGTTTAGCATTGGTTCGGAGCATGCATGTTGTACTTTGGATATTAGTCCGATAGATTTGTGTACATACGATCAGATGATCCGACGGAACAAATGTTTTGTTGGATATTTGAGAGCATGCACAGCCAACATTTTTTGTTGGAAATTCCGACAATTGTCCGATGGAGCATACAGACGGTCCGATTGTCCGATAAAACACATCCGGCGGACCATTATTGTCGGAAAATCCGATCGTGTGTATGGGCCTTAAGGCTTGGTTTACACATGCTGTTGCCACAGCTCACAGCATAGGGCCCTGTTCACCGATTCAGGTGCCAAGTGAACCGGCTTCATTGAGAGCTGGTCACACTCTCCTGTCATGCGAATTGGATGTGGGGGGAAACCCATAACCAATTTGCATATGTGTGAACTCAGCCTGACAGTGTGTTTGCCATGCACTTGCTATGCAGTACAGACATTGACTAGTATGGGGTAATAGAACCACAAAGTAATCTCAAGTTGATGTTAAAGCGGAACTAAACTTTATCTGACCCCCAGAAACATAAAAAAAAAAAACACTACTCATTTCATGTTTAGCATTCAAAGCAAACTCACCCACCCATCCATGTCTTCATGTTTTATTTTGCTGAGAAATCACTGTGAAAAACACCCCCCGGGATTTCCAGCCATGGCGATCTTGAGTAAGGACAGATGATTCATGTGACATTTACTTCCTGGAATCCATCTGCTATTAGCTATTAGCCTGGAATCCATGTACTTAGATGAGGAAACATGGCCATGAAGATGGTTAAGGATATATGACATCATTTTGGCCTAGGCCAGAAGCCAGGAAGGAGCTGAAAAAATGCTCCTGACTACTGCAGAAAATGGTACATTCTTATTGACCTGAGTTTCATTCTCTGCAGCACTGATGAGGTGGCACTGGTGGGCACTGAGAGGTGGCACTGATAGGCAACACCGATGAGCAAGGATAGGCAGCACTGATAAGTACTGATGGGCACTGATAGGCAGCACTGATAGGCACTGGTAGTTGACACTGATAAGGCACTGATGGGCACTGGTTGGCAGCACTGATAGGTGTCACTGATTGGCAGCACTGAAAAGTGCCACTGGTGGGCACTGATAGATGGCAATTGTGGGCACTGATAGGTGGCACAGATCGGGACCGATGTCCCTGTAACTGAAGCCTGTTACCGCATGTTGATCGTGAGGAGAAAAAAAAGCCAATAACTGGCTTCTATTTACTTCCTGATCAGCTGTCATTGGCTGACAGCTGATCACATGGTAAAGGGCCCACTGTGATTGGCAATATACTCTGTTCTGTGATCATCCGAGTCTGAAGGAAGCCCACGCTGTAGCAGATTAATTCCTATGATTATCAGCTCCATCTAGTGGCTAAATTGCAGTATATTAGAAATATTTCTGAAAATTATACTGCATTCTAACCACTAGATTGCACTGGTGATAAAGGAATTACAGTAATCGATTACAGAAATTACAGCCACAATTTGTTGGGCATGCATGAATGTTTGTGACATTCATCCAATTAAAGTGATTGTAAAGTCTTGTTTTTTTATATATATATATAAAATAATAAAAATATTATACTTACCTGCTCTGTTGCAGTGTATTTGCACAGAGTAGCCCAGATCCTCATCTTCTCAGGTCCCTCTTCTGTGCTCCTGGCCCCTCCCTCCTGTTGAGTGCCCCCAAAGCAAGCAGCTTGCTATGAGGTAATTAAATGATCGAAGTAGCTTCACAATTCCTGGTATCCACAATTACAACAGAATGACAACTTGTCTGCAGGTAAGATTTTCTGTTCATCAAAGAAAAAAGGCATTCACTGCCGCTTACCAAATCTCTTGGATCTCAGGTAATAGAGATCAAATAGGCATGTCGGAAAACCATCAGCCAGATAGAGATCAGCATCCGAAGTTTCCAATGAAGGTGCAGATATCCCGTCCGAGCTATGCAAAACTCCTTTTTAAATGGATTTTATACATCAAATGGATATCCAAACTTGCTCACCATACCAGTATTGTTAATAGGGGCAGAAAGAGAAAGGCTTCATGGTGCAGTTCGTTTAAAAGATGTATTACTCCAAATCAGAACATAACATCAAGCTAAAAACAAAGTTCCACACAAAAAAATCAAAAAAGCACAACCACAGCACATTGCCTGACTGGCTCAAGTATGATAGCGTCTAAGATAGTGACTCCACCCAATGCATTTCCCCACATAAGGGGCCAGATTCACGAAGCAGATACGACGGTGTATCTCAGATACACCATCGTATCTCAGCTTTTTTCAGGTCCTATCTATGCGCCTGATTCATAGAACCAGTTACGCATAGATAGGGCTGAGATCCGACAGTGTTACACTGTGTTACACTGTCGGATCTTTTTTTTGAATTAAAAATGGCGCCGGGGGCGTTCCCGCTGATTTACACTGAATAATATGTAAATCAGCGAGATACGCGAAATTCACGACCGTACGCGGACCCGACGCAGTGTTCTTACGTCGTTTCCGTAGCGCGGTACCCGTCGTATACTTACCCCTGCTAAAAGCAGGGGTAAGTATTGTTAAGTATAGCCGTCGTTCCCGCGTCGAGTTTGAAATTTCCTACGTCGTTTGCGTACGCCGATTCACGAACACGCGCGTCGCAAGTCTAGCTCCCGTCGCAACCACTGACGTCCTATTGACGTCAGTGGGAGCAATGCACGCCGGGAAATTCCCCGGACGACGCATGCGTATTTAAATCGGCGCGGGAGCGCGCCTGATTTAAATATGACACTCCCCTAGCCGCGGAATTTGAATTCCGCTGGGGGATTTAGGATCCGCCGTCGCAAGTTTGGAGGTAAGTGGTTTGTGAATTAGCCACTTGCCTCCTAAACTTGCGGGAGCGGATCTTAATTCACGTAGAACGAGCGGATCTATTAGATCCGCTGCGCTACGTGAATCTGGCCCAAGGATTCTTCAGGGAAAGGAGATATCCAGACACCAAGCACCACGCCATTTAAATACCAAAAGAGGGTGTCGACCACAAGAGAGACACAGGAAACAACAAAAGGAGTAAATGCAATTGTGTCACCGGTGTGCCCCATACACAAATGCGTGAATTCGGATCCTAATAAGTAAATAATTAGAGCTCACCACATAAGGATCCGAACTGCACACCACAAAGTTAGAAATTGGCAAATATCAATATAAAAAGGTATAAAAGTTCAATATTAATATCCTGACTTTTAAAATTCAAAAAGGCTCTATCAATGAGCACATATAAAAACGCCCATTAGTAGAGTCTGAATACGACAATGTATACCAAATCATTATTATATAAGAAACAATGAATAATAAAAAATACATAAATATAAAAATGCAAAAATACAAAAAAATGATATATATGTAAAAAAACATTATTACTTAATCTCCATAAATTGGAACATGAGGAATATTTACCAGACACTAAAGGTAGAAATATTCATATATGATAATAATCCAAAATAAGGGCGTCTAATTCTTCCCTTTTAGCTTGGTCCCTTTCCTGAAAAAAATATTATTGTTTGTCTGCAGCTCCCTCTGTCCATTCAGACACGGACCTGCGGTTCAGCCCTACCCCCTCTCTCTCCTGATTGGCTAACTGACTTTGATTGCCAATGGCGCTGCTGCTGTGTCTCAGCTTATCAGGAGGGAGAATCTCATACAGCTAAGACACTCCTGGACATCGCTAGACACAGATGGGGCTGAGTTAAGTATTAAGGGGGGGGCTAGGGAGGTTGCTGCACACAGAAGGCTTTTCATCTTAATGCATAGAAGGCATTAAGATAAAAAACCTTCTGCCTTTACAACCACTTTAATGTTTTATAAATATACCACTATGGCCCAGATTCACGTATAACGGCGTAAAATTGTGTGGGCGTAACGTATCTGATTTACGTTACTCCTCCGCAACTTACACGGGCAAGTGCTGTATTCTCAAAGCACTTGCTCCGTAAGTTGCGGCGGCGTAGCGTAAATCGGCCGGCGTAAGCCCGCCTAATTCAAATTTGGATCAGGGGGGCGTGTTTTATGTAAAACTACTGTGACCCGACGTGATTGACGTTTTTGCGGAACGGTGCATTCGCCGTCCGTGGAATTTCCCATTGTGCATTGCTCCAAAGTATGCCGCAAGGACGTCATTAGTTTCGACGTGAACGTAAATGACGTCCAGCCCCATTCACGGACGACTTACGCAAACAACGTAACTTTTTCAAATTTCGACGCGGGAACGACGGCCATACTTAACATTGTTACGCCGCACTTATGCCTCATATTGCAGGGGCAACTATACGGAAAAGCCTAACGTAAACGTCGTAACTTTACTGCATCGGCCGCGCGTACGTTCGGGAATTCGCGTATCTAGCTAATTTGCATACTCGATGCAGAATTCGACGGAAGCGCCACCTAGCGGTCAAAAAAAAATGCAGTTTAGATCCGACGGCGTAAGAGACTTACGCCTGTCGGATCTAATGGATACCTATGCGTAACTGATTCTAAGAATCAGGCGCATAGATACGACGGGTCAGATTAGGACTTACACCGGCGTACATGGCGCTGCGCCGTCGTAAGTCCTTTCTGAATCTGGGCCTATGTGTATAAATTTAAGGTTAAAACAGAAGTTTAAACAAATAACTAAATACACAGTTAGCATATTTAGTAAATTAAGGGGGATCCTGGCTTTTCACCATCCCAGGTGAATATGTATGGGGTACATTAGTTCACCTTGTTACTCATTCCAGAAAAAGTCAAAAAGTAAATAAAAAGTACTACATCTCCTGATGTAAATCCAATGTCAGTGATGTCGTCCAGTGATGTACATCCATATCATTGATGATTACACACTGCCCAGCCAGCTTCTCTATGTAAACATTGTAGTCAACTGCAGTGGCGGCTGGTGCTCCATTTTTTTGGGGGGGCCCAAACAAACCCCCAACCAACCCCCCCCCCCCAATGTGTCACTCACAGACAATGTGACCTGCATTTAGACAGAGGGATAGATTGGATAGGACAGATAGATAGATAGATAGATAGATAGATAGATAGATAGATAGATAGATAGATAGATAATCAGACAGATAATTAGATAGATAGATAGATAGATAGATAGATAGATAGATAGATAGATAGATAGATAGATAGATAGATAGATAATCAGACAGATAATTAGATAGATAATCAGACAGATAATTAGATAGAGATAGATAGATAGATAGATAGATAGATAGATAGATAATCAGACAGATAATTAGATAGATAGATAGATAGATAGATAGATAGATAATCAGACAGATAATTAGATAGATAATCAGACAGATAATTAGAGATAGATAGATAGATAGATAGATAGATAGATAGATAGATAATCAGACAGATAATTAGATAGATAATCAGACAGATAATTAGAGATAGATAGATAGATAGATAGATAGATAGATAGATAGATAGATAGATAGATAGATAATCAATCTATCTATCTATCTATCTATCTATCTCTAATTATCTGTCTGATTATCTATCTAATTATCTGTCTGATTATCTATCTATCTATCTATCTGTCTGATTATCTATCTATCTATCTATCTATCTATCTATCTATCTGACAGATAGATAGATAGATAGATAGATAATCAGACAGATAATTAGATAGATAATCAGACAGATAATTAGATAGATAGATAGATAGATAGATAGATAAATAATCAGACAGATAATTAGAGATAGATAGATAGATAGATAGATAGATAGATAGATAGATAGATAGATAGATAGATAATCAGACAGATAATTAGATAGATAATCAGACAGATAATTAGATAGATAGATAGATAGATAGATAGATAGATAGATAGATAGATAAATAATCAGACAGATAATTAGAGATAGATAGATAGATAGATAGATAGATAATCAGACAGATAATTAGATAGAGATAGATAGATAGATAATCAGACAGATAATTAGATAGATAGATAGATAATCAGACAGATAATTAGATAGATAGATAATCAGGCAGATAGATAGACAGATAGATAGATAGATAGATAGATAGATAGATAGATAGATAGATAGATAGATAGATAATCAGACAGATAATTAGATAGATAGATAGATAATCAGACAGATAATTAGATAGATAGATAATCAGACAGATAATTAGATAGATAGATAGATAGATAGATAGATAGATAGATAGATAGATAGATAGATAGATAATCAGACAGATAATTAGATAGATAGATAGATAATCAGACAGATAATTAGATAGATGGATAGATAGATAGATAGATAGATAGATAGATAGATAGATAGATAGATAGATAGATAGATAGATAGATAGATAGATTATCTATCTATCTAATTATATGTCTGATTATCTATCTATCTATCTATCTATCTATCTAATTATCTGTCTGATTATCTATCTATCTAATTATATGTCTGATTATCTGACAGATAATTAGATAGATAGATAGATAGATAGATAGATAGATAGATAGATAGATAGATAGATAATCAGACAGATAATAAGATAGATAGATAGATAGATAGTCAGACAGATAATTAGATAGATAGATAATTAGATAGATAGATAGATAGATAATTAGATAGATAGATAGATAGATAGATAGATAGATAATCAGACAGATAATTAGATAGATAATCAGACAGATAGATAATCAGATAGATATAGATAGATAGAGAGAGAGAGAGGGACATAGATATATAGATAATCAGACAGATAATTAGATAGATAGATAGATAATCAGACAGATAATTAGATAGATAGATAGATAGATAGATAGATAGATAGATAGATAGATAGATAGATAATCAGACAGATAATTAGATAGATAGATAGATAGATAATCAGACAGATAATTAGATAGATAGATAGATAGATAGATAGATAGATAGATAGATAATCAGACAGATAATTAGATAGATAGATAGATAGATAGATAGATAGATAGATAGATAGATAATCAGACAGATAATTAGATAGATAGATAGATAGATAGATAATCAGACAGATAAATAGATAGATAGATAGATAGATAGATAGATAGATAGATAGATAGATAGATAGATAGATAGATAGATAGATAATCAGACATATAATTAATTAGATAGATAGATAGATAGATAGATAGATAGATAGATAGATAATCAGACAGATAATTAGATAGATAGATAGATAATCAGACAGATAATTAGATAGATAGATAGATAGATAGATAGATAGATAGATAGATAGATAGATAATCAGACAGATAATTAGATAGATAGATAGATAGATAATCAGACAGATAATTAGATAGATAGATAGATAGATAGATAGATAGATAGATAGATAGATAGATAGATAATCAGACAGATAATTAGATAGATAGATAGATAGATAGATAATCAGACAGATAAATAGATAGATAGATAATCAGACATATAATTAATTAGATAGATAGATAGATAGATAGATAGATAGATAGATAGATAGATAGATAGATAGATAGATAATCAGACATATAATTAATTAGATAGATAGATAGATAGATAGATAGATAGATAGATAGATAGATAGATTCGATAGATAGATAGATAGATAGATAGATAGATAATCAGACAGATAATTAGATAGATAGATAGATAATCAGACAGATAATTAGATAGATAGATAGATAGATAGATAGATAGATAGATAGATAGATAGATAGATAGATAGATAGATACAGAGAGAGAGAGACAGAGGGACAGAGATAGATAGATAATCAGACAGATAATCAGATGATAGATAGATAGATAGATAGATAGATAGATAGATAGAGACAGAGGGACAGAGAGAGACAGAGGGACAGAGAGAGACAGAGGGACAGAGAGAGACAGATATAAGAGAGATATAAGAGACAGATATAAGAGACTTGTAAAGCATGGCTGTAGGTCGCAGAGCAGGGAGCCCGCCCTCACACACAGGAGATGTGTGTAATGAAGGCTCCAGCACAGATCGGGTGAAGCATGGCCCCCCCTCCACTCTCCATCACAAGCTGACAATACATCCAGCAAGGAAGTGTGGAAGGAGTGGACACTGGACAGACACTGGGTTAAAAGAATAAATAAAGAGTTTTAATAAGAATATTTTACTTACCTCCATGTCCTGGAGCCAGAGAACTGAAACTAAAAAGTGACACAGCCGCCCGCCCGGGAAAAGCACTGCTCATTTCCTAGCAGCGCAGAAGGAACCAATGTGAGGGGCTGGAGAGACACAGGACCGATGTGATTGGCTGGAGTGGCGTCCTGCACATAGCCACAGAGCTTAAAAAAAAACTTGCAAATGAAACGTCCTGCTGCAGCATTGGCAGGACGTTTCAATGATGCCTATGCCTTAATATCGTACTGGTCCCGGCGCCCAGAGCCCGCCCCGAACACTTTAAAGGACCTTTTTTTTCTTAAAGGGCCAAAAAAAAAAAAAAAAATTTTTCATTTTTTTTTTATTTTTTTTTTAAATTTTCTTTTGTTAATGGCTTTGGGGTGGGGGGGACGGCGCCCAGGCGCCCCCTATGGACGGGCCGCCACTGGTCAACTGGGAATTTTACATTTTTGTTGAGCTTAAGGTTCAGGTTGAACATGAGTTTTACCAGAACCCAGCCTGTTTGTAGTTTGGTGCACAGGTGAAAAAAAATGGCCATATTTGTAAACTTTGTCCACAGAAACCCATAGCTGTAAATCAGACTGCCACCACTAAATGACAGACCCCCTCCAGCTTCTATTTGTAAGCAAACAGGCCAGGGATTCTGGGTAGTGTGATTGACCAAAAATGGTAATCGCCATATTTGGTCAGTGACGTTTCCCAGAATGGTTGGCCTCTTTGTTTACAAACAGAAGTTGGTGGGGGGGGGTCTGTCATTTAGTGTGGTGGTGGCCTGATTTACAGCCAGGTGTTCCTGTGGGCAAAGTGTCCAAACATGGCCATTTTCTTCACCTGTTCACCAAACTGCAAACAGGGCGGGTTCTGGTCGAACTCATGTTCAACCTAAACTTTAAGTTCATCCCTATTTAGCACCACTGATATTATCGGGCCTCTTAGAGTATTATTTGTTCTGGTAGCATCTTTGATATACTGATTTTTGCCTTTAGGAAAAGCCATGGGAGGTGCCTTGGATGAAACTGGAAAAGATGATTAACACTTTGGTTCTGAACTATTGTCAATGCCTGCTCCGCATGGAGGAATTTTATGAAGTGCTGGAACAAACAACTGACCTGATCCAACACCACCCAGGTATATTTATAGTACAGTCGTGTAGTTCTAAAACAGAGACAAACAGGTGAATACACTATGCGATGATACATGTAAATTGTTTTAAACAGAAAAATAATTTTAAGTCGGTTCAGCCTGTGTTATAATCCAGGCACAACTGCCAGAAAGCAATGTTAGATCTGTAATCTCTATTCTCCCTGCTCCTTTAATCATATCAATAAATATAAGGAAGCCCATAGACTGTGCGAAATTTGCACGATTTGCCCATCAACACAGAGAGTGTTGACAGGGGAATCCCTCCTGCCAATCAATTGTCTTCTCCCAGCAAGAGGGGGGGGGGGGGGCGGCGGCGGGGGAAGCTGTCCCAGCAGGAAAAGACAGTGATCATCCCTATGGCAGCCACTTAATGATAATTAAGGAATAATCAGAAGCAAATCCGGCACGCTGATTGTACCCGACCTTGGTACATTCAGTCTGCCCATTAATGGTTCAAATCTTTCCAAATGGTACTAAAGTACCACTAAAACTAGCGGCGCTATAGGGCTAACACGGCCACAGCCCCAGTGTTAAAGGGGTCTTACCTCTGCTCCATCCTGTCTTTGATTGTGACATTTATATTAACCATTCACCTACCTTATCCTGAACATCTGCAGATAAACCCCTTTGTCTCCATCTTCCCATTGCATGTGGCCTGTACATTAACCCTTCACCTCTTAATCCCTCTAAGTATGACCTGATTTGCATCATTACAATGCTTCATATTTTAACCCTCTCAGTATAGCATGTTTCTTCATTTAAAAACAAAAATGTGATAAAATATATCATCTTTGGTCTTTTTTCCTCTTCATAGTAAAGAAACCCTAGTTGTTATAAACACTACCAAAATAAAGCTCTATCTGTCTTAAAAACAATTAAAAATTATTTTGGGTAGAGTGTTGAACGGCCGAGTAATTGTCATGCCGCGTACACACGATCGGTTAAACCAATGAGAATGGTCTGATGAACCGTTTTCATCGGTCAAAACCGATCGTGTGTGGGCGCCATCGGTTATTTAACCACCGGTTAAAAAAAGCCAACTTGTTTTAAATTTAACCGATGGATTCCTAACCGATAGGAAAAAAAACGATCGTTAGTAGGCACGACCATCGGTTAAAAATCCACACATGCTCAGAATCAAGTCGACGCACGCTTGGAAGCATTGAACTTCGTTTTTTTCAGCACGTCGTTGTGTTTTACGTCACCGCGTTCTGACATGATCGTTTTTTTAACCGATGGTGTGTAGGCGTGACGAACCATCAATCAGCTTCATCGGGTAACCGATGAAAACGGTCCACCGGTCCGTTCTCATCGGATGGACTGATCGTGTGTACGCGGCATCAGTCAAACTTTTACAGCATTGAGAACTGGAAAGTGACCTAGTAATGAAGTTGTAATACAAACTGGGATTCAAGTGGTCCAAGGTCTTAACTTGTGACTTCATGTATTTATGACTTTCAAGTGTATTGTGATTATTCTTTTTTGTTTCAAATACTTTGGATTTGTTGACTCATTGAAATACCTTGTATTAAAGTGGTAGTAAAGTCTGCTTTGTGATTTTTACCTGTAGGTAAACCTATAATAAGGCTTGCCTGTTTAGGAGATATTCATCCTGGGTGCAGCCAATGACATCACCAGTGCATGAGCTCTAAAGGTCCGGCATACCTTGCCGGAACTTCAGAGCTTCATGCCGGAACCGAGTAAGGTCATTGCGGCCCCCGGTCAATCACACAACCGGAGCCTGCGAACCCGGAAGAAAGAATGGGGAGAGATGTCAGCCCTCTCAGCAGTGACAGCGCAAGTATTTTTTAATGTGCTAGTATGCATACTAGCACATTATGCCATTGTGTTACAGGTGTTTTTTTTTAAACCAGACAGTTTACAACCGCTCTAATATGCATGCAGTAATGCACCACAATGAAATGTACAAATGAAAAGGGGCCTTAGGGTGTAGTGGACTGTTATGACACTCCTGGGTCATCATACTTCAATGAATATACAGTACAATGTATAACATATTATTCAGTAAGATACTGAGGGGCTACATGCAAACAAAAAGATCTGGTTACTTTATGTAAAGTTACGAAAGCAGGCGTATTTTCACCTATTCATCCTCCAACATACAAACAAAAACAGACTGTAAACATCTAAAAATAAAGCAGGAGAAAACATCAATTTCTTTGAACATTATGATTACTCTGTGCCATATGCAGGCGTAGAAAATAACATGTGTTAGCAAGAAAATAGTGTGCTAACCATCAGTCCTGTCTGTTGTTTGCAACTGTTGTTGGATAAGAGCCAGCGCAAAGATAAGATTATAGAGATGGAGATGCTGCAGAATGACTGCAGATGAGGAAAGAGCTCTGTGCTGCTTTCTTTTCATTTCCTTTCAAAGGTCAGAGGGTGACACTACTTGTACTCCCATTTGGTATGGTTTCGAAGCTTCACCATGCTCAGTTTCTCACTTGCATTGATTTCCTTCTCCCTACTTATTGCTTGTGCATCGTGTTTGCATTGGGAATCTTCTCTCCTTGTTAACAATGTTATCCCCCTCTGCTCTTCCCGGTAAATTGTCTCTCTTACTTCAGTTTTCTGTACAGACATATTCATTTGCTTAGATCTCTCCGGACATTTTGATCTCCAACACCCTAATAAAACCTGACATAGCAGAACCTGCTAGTCAATGAGACTAGAGCAAATGTGGTGGGGGCTCTAACCTTCAGCTCCTCCGCAAAGACAGCACAGAGATTCAATCTATTACTGATGTCTAAGTTGGTTTGTTTGCATTATTTATGTCTTAACTCTTATTAACAGGCTAAGAAGATAAATTAAAGAAAATATTTACCCTGTTTATAAATTGGTTGTAGCTTTCTATGGGAAAAGTTACTTGCTATCCTCTTAAACTTTTAAAATGAACCCGATCTGCCCTAAAATGTTTAGGCCTGGATTCAGAAAGCACTTACGCCGACGTACCCACAAAACTAGATACGCCTGAAAATACGCTTCTTCCGACCGACGTAACTTTCCTACGCCGGCGTATCGTGGGCGCATATTTACGCTGGGCGCATCTGGCGCTCCCATTGATTTCCTATTTAAATATGCAAATGAGGGAGATACACCGATTCAGAAACGTACGCTTGGCCGGCGCAGGCTACGCGCGGTGCACGTAAGCTGTATGTCCGGCCTAAAGTTACCCCTTTATAAAGCAGGGGTAACTTTGCACCAGACTTGCACAGGTCAGCTGGAGAGCAGCTACAGAAGCACCGTAACGGACGAGCTGAGCAACCACACTTGCAGGGCAACACATCTGTATGCCAACATGCCAGGCAGGGCCGCCATCAGGAATTATGGGGCCCCTTACACAGCTTCAGGCATGTGCCTGGGGGGTACTGCCGCGAATTGAGAAAGACGAACTAAAGAAAAATATATATAAAAAAAGGAACTAAAAAGATGTAAAAAAGAAATTAAAAAATATCCAAATATTTTTTATATTTTCTCAAAAATTTAAAAAAAGGGGGCTTGCCATCTGGGGTCCCTAACTCACACACACCACATCCACTTCACATTGGATTAGCCCAAGTCCACCATGCAGGACTTGGGAGCAGCAACGCCGTGCCAAGGCCCCAATGTCGCTGTCTATTCATACAACATTCACACGGTCGTGGGGATAACTTCTCCCCGACGACCCAGGGTGACACACCTTACTGGCAGGTATGTCACCCCCACATTCACACACCAGTCACACTGTAGCCTGCACTCCTGACCGTGTGCATACATTTCAAAAATAAATAAATTCATATCCTGAGTATACAAATGAAAATAAAACTCATCATCTGAGTATAAACAAATAAAAATAAAACTCATGACCTGAGTATAAACAAAGAAACAAAAAACTCATCACCTGAGTATAAACAAAGAAACAAAAAACTCATCACGTGAGCATAAAATAAAAAAATGCACTCATCTGCCCTGTTGTAGGCTACGTCTGGTGCCCAGGCTCCTGGTCCTCAGTTGCCTGGGGGGAGCCTCAGGTGGGGGGGTGGGGCATCTGCAGTAGGATCATCCCCTGGTCTCTCCCTGGCTGGCTGCCTGCCATCTATTGCCAGGGCAATGCGGTGGAGAAAGTTATTGGTCTCCGTCTGCATCCGCAGCTGGCGGGTGGTGGTGTTGCGCTGGTGGCGCTGTGTCTGCCTCCCCTCCGCCTGTATGGCCGCTGCCAGGCTCCTCCCCTCCACCTGCATGGCAGCTGTATTTGCCTGGACTGCCTCTGCCAGGCTCCTGACCTCTGTCACAAGGCCTGATGTGGTGGCCTGCAGCTCCCCCAGGCAGGTCACAATAGCTGTGCAGTTTCCACTCACATCCTGCAGGCTGTCAGTGATGGAGGTTGTCTGAGCAGCCTGATGGGTGAGGGCCTGCTGGGCAGCCAAAGTGCAGGCAGCCTGGGTCTGGGCCAAGGAGGCCAGGCTCTCTGCCACACGGTGCAGGTCACTCACTAAAGCACCCATATAGCGGGTCTGCCGGGCCTGGTCCCTCGCCAGATTTTCCTCCAAGGCATCCGGATCACCCCTGGTTTTGCGGGTCGCCTTCCTGGGGGCAGGAGAGGCTTGGGGCCGGCTGGATGGGGAGGCCCTTGAGGGGATATCCCTGAGGGGGGAGGAGGCTCCTGAGGGGCTATCCCTGATGGGGGAGGAGGTTTGGTAGGGTCCTGGGATGGGGGTCTCCTCCACAAGGTAGAAACCTTCCTCCATAGTAACGTGCTCCTCCTCTACTTCCTCTAGAGGTGAGGTGGGGGCACTCTCCTTCAGGGATGGCGTGGGTCACCCAGCATCCGACGACGGCACAGCTTCCTCCAGCACATCTGTGGATGACACAAAACATTCACATGTTGGTGGACCCACACACTTGTCACATGTTCCCTTCCACCCCCACACATGCTACACACCGGAGAGAAGATAAAACACACTTACCTGTCCTCAAGGCCTGATCAACTGAATCATAGCCCTCCAGGCCCTCCACCTGCTCCCTCTCCAGGCACCTGGCAATGACCAGCTCATCAGGAGTGAGGGAGATCTTAGTGGCTGGTCCACCTCCTGTGCCCCTGGCGTGCTTCCTGATCGTGGCCAGCTTCTCTCGCAACAAACGACGCAGATCATTTTTTTTTTAGTTATGTCCCTGGGGTCCTAACCTCCACGCCAAGGGCATTCACCTGTGTTGTAATCTCCAGCAGGATCTCATCTTTCTGGACCTTGCTGGTCGTGCCACTCTGTGCCCCATGGAGGCACGCGCCGTACTTGGAGAGGGCCTCGATAATAATTGCCTTCTCCTCAGGGCTGAAATTTTTCTTCCTCCTATCCTTAGTAGTCACTGGTGCAGACATGGCTCCAAATGCAAAAGTACTAGCACCAAAAAATGCGTGTGTACTTTTGCACTTGACGGGCGCATGTCTGGGCGTATTTATGCACTGGGCGTAGGCGGTGGGCCGGCGTATCTTAGGGGTTACGCCGGGCGTAGTTGTGAGCATGCGCAGATGGGTGCGCTCAATTCGTCCAAGTCACAGCGCATGCGCCGTTTAAGATACACCCAACGTAAACCACTGCGACACGCTTGGACCATCATTTGCATGGAGTGACGCCCACTTACATTTACGCTGGCCTACGCCGTCGAAAATACGTTACGCTGGCGCATCTTGGTGAGTAATGGCTTTCTGAATACACTACATGCCTCTCCGCGCTGCTCTGGCGTAGTGTAAAAAAGATACGCTACGCCGGCATAAATATGCACCAATGTATCTGAATCGCGGCCTTAGTAGGTAATAATAGTTCTGAAATACTGAAAGCTTGTGGTGTCCTCAAGTATCTGGATTCGTTTTTTTTCTTTGTTTGCAAACTTCTAGTGAGGTTAAATTGTGATACAATAAGAGGTTTAAATTACAGTTAAAATAGCACATAAAATGTTATTCAGTTATATAAATATACTGTATGTATAAAAATAGGGGTACTATTGGTACTCCCGTTGGAGCCCCATGGGGGGAAGCAGCAGCCTAGTCTACACCTAAGCGTGGAAACTAACAAATATTATTCAGTTATATAGTTATTGAAAAATTGAACAAAGTAGAACATATATTAATACAATCTATCAAGAGTTTTGTACAAATAAATGTCTGTACAGTAGTGTAAAGAATATATATATATGATGAAAAAATGTATTTAAAAAAAAGATAAAAATATAAATTTGAACAAACATCTCTGTTTAACAATTTGCATTTCTGTACAATACATCTCCATGTGAAAACCAAGAGTCCAATTTTGTTATTATGAGTATACAGTAGAGTTGTATAATAAGTGAAAGATTTTTTCCATTTGGTTAATGGAACTAATTTTTGTTTTTAATTGATTTATGGGAACTAAGGGAGATTTCCAGTGATAGACTATGATCCAATGAATTGCTTCACATATGGTGTGAACCAGTCTCATATGAGGTATAGACAGTCCTTTGATTTTAGTGAATAATAGACAGTTATGAAGTGTGAGATTTATTAAAGAACCTGATATTGATGTTGCAAATTTACTTAATTGATTCCATATTTGTGAGACTTTCTCACAAATTAGTTACAACCTCTAAAGCTTAGTCAGCCATGACTAAGCACTGACTGCCAGTGCGAAACGCGTCAGCCATACTGTATTTTGTTGGTTTGCAGTGACTGTATGTACAGTTGAAAAATAAAAGACATCTCTTTTTAAGTGATTTTGGAGTGCGGCTGTCCAGTTTGGGGTTACCGTAGGGAAAATTATGTGTAGTTTAGGAGGTGTATAGTTCAACCTAGTAAATAGTTTGGTGGCGGTTTCCCTAATTGTAATGGATCTGGTGCATTTGCAAATATTTTCAATACAGGAATCCCATTCTTCTGTGGAGAGGGATATATTACATACGGACTCCCATTTCTGCATGTATGGTAATTCCTCTTGCGAGTTTTGTACCATGTGGTGATATATATTTGAGATTAGACCTTGTCCTGACAGAATTTTTCGTAAAATTAAGGGTCTGTATTTGAGGTTTTGAAGTGTGAGTTAAAAAAAACTGCCTAATCAGTAGAAATTTACAGTTTTCATTCTTGGGGATTTGGTACTTCCTTTGTAAAGAGGAGAAAGAAGTGAAGTTAGAATTTTCTATAGATCGGCTAAATTATTAATAATCCAGCGTGATAAATCTGTGGATCTGTGCTCCTCTAATGGGAATTTAGGATCACCTATAAGGCCCCGTACACACGAGGCTTGTGGGGGGTGGGGGTGTGTGGATGAGGATGTGTTGAATTTTTTGTTGTAAAGTTTCCACATTTGGTATGATTGTTGTACCATCCCATCTGGTTTCTTGTTGCTAGGGTATTCAATAGAATATTGTTACTCCACAGAAGACCTGATAATGGGGAGGATTGAATCACTCTCAATTTTTGGTTTTGGTACAACCATAGATCTGGTAATCCCAACCCCCCTCTGTTTTGTTTCTATAGTAACAATTTTGAGAAAGGAGGATAAGAGTCTACCCATACAAATTTGTTAATTATCGAAATTTTGTTACTACTGATTTATTAATTCTAATCTTTTTCGTTTTCAAACTGAAGTCTTTCTATGACGAGCCTCAAGGATGTACATGGAACCCAAGTTGAGTCAAAGGGCCAGATTCACAGAGCAAGTACGCCGGCGTATCTACTGATACACCGGCGTACTTTCAAATTTCCCACGTCGTATCTTTAGTTTGAATCCTCAAATCAAGATACAACGGCTTCTGGCTTAGATCCGATAGGCGTATGTCTTCTTACGCCTTCGGATCGTAGGTGCAATACTTCGGCGCCCGCTGGGTGGAGTCTGCGTCGTTTTCCGTGTCGGGTATGCTAATTAGCTTTTTCCGTCGATCCACGAAGGTACGCGCGGCCGTCGCATTCTCTTACGTCGTCGCTAGTCAGCTTTTCCCGGCGTATAGTTAAAGCTGCTATTTTGCGGCGTATAGATAGACTTGCCATGTTAAAGTATGGCCGTCGTTCCTGCGTCGAAATTAGAATTTTTTTTTGCGTAAGTCGTCCGTGAATAGGGATGGACATAAGTCACGTTGAAGTTCTAAAAATGACGTTGTTGCGACGTCATTTCGCACAAAGCACGGCGGGAAATTTCGAAACGAAGCATGCGCAGTTCAATCGGCGCGGGGAGGCGCTTCATTTAAATGAATCACGCCCCCTACCCGCCCAATTTGAAATACGCGCCAAGAGATACACTACGCCACCGTAACTTACGGCGCAAAATCTTCCTGGATTCAACTTAGAGCCAGGTAAGATACGGCGGCGTAGCATATCTCTAATACGCTGCGCCTGGGCAATTCTATGTGAATCTGGCCCATTTTCTCTACTTTTAACCTAACCTAAACGAGTTGCACTAACACAAAATAGTAGAGTGAGTTGGGTGAATAGTTTGGCCCGAACATAGCCTGCTTGCCTGTTCAACGAACACCCAAATTTTCAGGGTGGTCGGCTGGTGTTCGCCTCGCTGAATGCCCTGCAGTGTACTGCACGCTGCACAGTGCATTCCAAGCCCTGATTGGGTAAAGCTTTGCCCAATCAGGGTGCAGCGAATAGCTGGTTGTTAAGTAGTGGGGCTAGGAAGCCGTCATTAGCTGTCAATGGGCTTCCCAATAATAGAAAAGTGAAAAAAAAACAGTGTGGCGGTTCCCCTTCCCTAATCCTTACCAGGCCCTTCGGCATGGGATCCCACAAAATCCATACCAGATCCTTATCCGAGCATGCAGCCTAGCAGGCCAGGAAAGGGGGGGACGAGCACACTCTCCCGCACCATACCAGTCTGCATTCCCTCAACATGGGGGAGTGGGTGCTTTGGGGCAGGGTCTTATCCCCACAACCCTGGGTTGTAGTTGTGTGGGTCTGCGGGTAGGGGGCTAATTGGAATCTGGTAGTCCCCTTTAACAAGGAGGCTCCAGATCCCGACAACCATGTGAATAAGTATGGGGTACATAGTACCCCTACCCATCCACCAAAAAAACTGTACACATTGTCTGTAAACAGTTCAGAGGGGATATCCAAATTGGATATAGTGGAGCATTCCTCGGTTGGGAGATAGTTGCGCGTGGAGCTTGCTTTAATTGGAACAACCTCATGATCTTCTTTAATGGCCACATGTATCACCCCCCCCTCCCATTCACACACCACTTTCACCCCTTGCAGGCTTACCCGACTCTGGCACCCTTCTCCTTCTTCCGCCATCAAGGAGAGAAGGTGGGTCCAACCACGGCCTCAAAGGATGACCGGAGCGCTGGGTCCTGGACCAGCCACAGAAGCAAGAGGAGCAGCTTCTCTCACAAGCCAGCTGATAGCAGGTGGACTATCAATGCCGCTCTATTCTTGTTTCAATCCACTTCCACACCACTTCCCGCATATCTGTCCCAAGGCCTCATAGCCTCCAGCCATGTTCCGGGTAAGACTAGAACATCTTTTGTCTCTCTCAGACCAAATTTAACACCTGGAGCATACATTTTCCAATCTGCCATGATACTTCCAAACTGCGTCATCTTCTCCAACCCACAACCAGGCACACGTGGCAGCACTTCCTTATATTCCTCTGTAGAGTGGGGGCTCCTCCCCCTGCCAACGGATTGGTGCAGATACTTGCTAGAAACTTCAACGCCTGCCTCTTTTCTTTCTCGGCATGCAAAAACTTTAATGGAGACCATTTTAACCCTTGTAGCACTAGCATAAAGTGTCAAAAGACCAGGCTGATACTCTCCTATGAGCAATGCAACATGCTGGTTCTTCCCCACATTGTTGGAATGCACAATAATACAGTCTATAGGAAGTAAAGATGTTACTTGCCACTTTTCCATGGAGCCAGATGAAATCCTGATGTAGCTGTAGCCGGTTGCTAGGGGCGACTGCTGCAAGAGTAACGCCTTTGTCCCACGTTGGGCGCCAAATGTAGCAAAGTCCCAGACCTCTTTAGGCCTAATAGTTACCTCCAGGGCTAGGCAGAGCTGACATCCTTCAGTGTAGAGTTAGTTGCAAGGCATGGTGGGTATGGTGGGTATAATGCAAGATGAACAGGTGGGGGCGCCAGACACTTTTTGAATGCAAAGAGATTTATTGTCTCTTAAACATAACTGTGGGAGAGAGGGTTAGGGCCAGGACACCCTTAGGTAGATGCAAAGATAATTGTCAGACTCCAAGACTTCTATAGGTAAACAGTTATACAGGTGAAGGCCTCCAGCTGGACACCACTTCTGTATAGGTAGGATCACTGTCTCCTATGACAACGATCGTGTAGCTGTTACTAACTGTAATGATATTAAACTATTTGCAACATAAACAGTTCTATTTACCCCACACACACTCACTGTGGGTCTTCACTCAATGTGCTCCCAGTCTCTCTCATTAGACTTCAATTCACTAGCGACTGGATTCCAGGAGCTCCTTCACAGTAGCACACAGTATCTTCCTCAAGCGTCATCCCCACTTCCCTGCTGGGTCCCTGGCTTGGCACACACAAATACTATTCAAGCTTCACCCCTGCTGACACGTTAGGTCCTTGACTTGGCACTTGCTAAAGTTTCCCCACTTCTTCACCGTCCCTGGCTGGCGAGAAGTCTGCTCTCGTACTGGCCTCAGCTTACTCACAATGGTCTCAGTGGCGACAACTTTCCTTCTACCTCTGACCATGACTGGTTCCCCGTCTGGCGGAACCATTAATTCTGGTTGGACTACAAGCCCACTGTCCCAACCCTACGCTGCTTTTCCTGCTTCTGGATAGGCCCTCAGACAGCCTAGCAGCCTGATGTCCCCGGGATCCCCTTAGGTTTCTGGCCTAGCAACACACGTCCACCCAGACAGCCATCCAGGTGGCACAGAACACCGATTACCTGACTCCGCCCAAATAAATAGGTCCTCCCAGCAGGCCAAGAGACCCAAGAAAATCTGTGCCCATTGGCTGAGACACCCTATTCATTCCTTATCTGTCCTTGCAATGCCCTTGTCCTATCTAATGTCACCAGATACCAAGCCACCTAGTGACAGAAGAGAGAAGTGCAGCAATTCCAGATTTAGGGCAAAATCATTTGCTGTCCTAACAATTGGCCAAGGCAACTAAATTTATTAGCAAACGTGCCTAAACATCAGGGTTCTACACAAGCATCAAGCTTCCTAGGCCAGGGGTAGCTGCACCCCATGCACCATGATATCTAAACCAGACCCTCACTAACTGCTTACCCTACTAAAAGTATTAGGGCATGTGTTGATGGGCTTCTATTCACTTTAAATTACAAAGTCTATAAGAATGCAAAACCCACTTGAAGCAAGTCAAATGCAGATCAGAAGGAGGCCAACTACAGGTTAAATGCACCTGTAAATTAATTGAAAAAAAATATATATATAAGTGGCTTTGCAAACTGATGTCAAGCTGATGCCCAAGACATGTTGACACGGCCCTTAGTGTTTCAGAGTTTCCACTAGCTATAGTTTCAGTTTGGTGATGTTAAGCTGCATGCTTGGGGTTTTTCAATGTTTTTCATTTTGTATTGGGAAACTGAAGTACTAGGTAGATGCCAACATTTGCATTCTAGTATATGCCCAAGGTCACAGAAATTACTGCATCTCCTGTAGACAGTAAATAACGTACTAGCAGCATACCTAGGGGAAAATGATATTGGAGCCCAACCTTCTAAGCCCCTGGGCCCCATAGCAAAAGCATATGCTGCAATGTTATTAATACCTACCAGTAAGGTCTAAGCTGCAAACTGAATTTTATAAAAGTTGAACTACCAAGTTCATTTCTTTGAAAATTCTTAAGTATGTGTTTGCAAGGTCATGTCCTACATTTTGCAGACCAAAGTAATAATGTTGCTGCAAGATTTTTTCTGTATTAATAAAGCAAAATTCCTGCAAAGCTATTTGTTTCTATTGGAATTTTTGAAAAAAAGCTCCACGTTTCTTAGAACCAAAGATTATCTTTTGAGCTGGGAGATTAACACTACTTCAAAGCCAGGGTATTTGAAGGACACAAATTCAAAGAAAATTGCCCAATTTAAAGATTCACTATTTCATATATCACATCATGAAATCATGCAGTGTACATAACAGTCGACGATAAGCACCTTCTAAGTCTCCAAGCATAATTGATTTAATATACTCTAACTCCTTATAGTGAAACAAATGGTTCTCTTAATACCTCCAGGGGTTTCTCTTCTTTACTTCAGAAAGAAATAAAAATGCCACTCAAGAAGGGATTAATAATAAATCCAAATAATAATAATCATCATCATAATAATAATGCATTAGGATAACATAAATTTACTGGCATCAATATATTATATAATACAAATATAAATACCAATAAATGCAATTGCATAATGTCTACTAATACATGCAAGCAACTATAAAAATAAAATGTTAAAGATAAAATATTAGAAATCAAAATTGAGAGAAACGGCTAGTGACTGGATTCAACACTTTCAGACTCCACTGCATATTAGCTATTTGGCCTCAGAGTGGCAAGATAGCATCTGGCTTAATTACAGAATGATTTGAATAGATTTTTTTTCATGGACAGCACTATCTAACCTTTTCATAAGTCACAGAAAAAATTCTCAGTCCAAAGCTGGCCATGGGTGGATAGAAAATCACGCAAAAGTTTTCTTTTCCCGAATGATTTGATTTTCGAATGATTAATGTGCTTGTTTTAATGATCGATTTTAACTTCATGATCGAAAAAAATGAAAGTCATGTTGGAAAATCTTCTTTAAATTGATCACATTTCTAATTGTAAGTAGTCCACTTAATCGAATAAAAATCTTTACAAGTATAATGAGCTAAAACTAGTCTGTCAAAAGGTTTTACCCCCAGAAGCAAAAGAACAGATATTCTTAAACAAAATGTGTGATATGGTTTCTGAGCTGTGCATTTGTGGTAGAAGTTACAAAGGCTTCTGTTTGCACAGACAGAAGCTGACTGTAGGTCAAAACCAATTAAACCTTGTTTTTTTTTTTTTACATATTAACGTTTCTGCTCAGCATTAAAGTGATTAGGTTGCATTCCTTCTCTAACATATCTAAGAAGAATTACGTGGCCTTAAAGTGTCATTAAACCCACATCATAACATTCTATATTTCATGTTGTTCATACTGGCCCAGATTCAGGTAGATCCGCGCAATATTTGCGTGGGCAAAGGGCAACGAGTTTTGCTCTGCGCCCACGCAAATATTTTGATTTGCCGGCGATTCACGGAGCAGTAGCTCCGTAAATTGCGCGGGCGATATGCTAAATAGCCTGGCGTAAGGCTGCCTAATGTAAATGATCCCGCCGGGGGCGGGAATCATTTAAATTAGGCGCGCTCCCGCGCCGAGCGAACAGCGCATGCTCCGTCGGGAAACTTTCCCGACGTGCATTGCGGCAAATGACGTCGCAAGGACGTCATTTGCTTCTAAGTGAACGTGAATGGCGTCCAGCGCCATTCACGAATCACTTACGTAAACGACGTGAAATTTAAATTTCACGAGCGGGAAGGGCGGCTATACTTTAGCATTGGTTGCCCCTGCTATAGCAGGAGCAACCTTGCGCTAAAGTCGCCGTACGGAAACTCCGTATCTTGCGTGCGCAGGGCCCGCGCAACTTTTGTGAATCGGTGGTAGTATGCAATTTGCATACTATACGCCGATCACAATGGCCGCGCCCCCTAGCGGCCAACGCAAGAATGCAGCCTGAGATATGAAGGCATAAGGAGGCTTATGTCTGTCATATCTTAGGCTGCAGTCGGTGTAACGAGGTTCCTGAATCAGGAGCACTCGTTACACCGGAGCAAGTAAGCACTTGCGCCGCGCAACCTATGGTTGTGCGGGCGCAAGTGCTTCTTGAATCTGGGCCACTCTCTATGGGATTTGTTTTCTGTATTCTGCAAAAACCCTGGTTGATCCTGCTGTTCTCTATCTCCCCCTTTTGATCATGTCCACAATGCAGTTGTGGATTTTGCAGAGCAATGTTGGCAGCTAGTGCACACGCTCAGATTTCAGTGAGTTGCAATGCTGAGCATTTCCTCCATATCACATCTGAGCAGCGCATGTGACTATCGAATCACATGCGCGTGGAGATACGCGGTCGTAAGTCCTTTGTGAATCTGGGCCTAAATATTTAATTTCATGTACTGTATATATTTATATGATAGTTTATTGGTAATAGTTATTTTTATTAGGGTTGTCCAGATACCGATACCAGTATCGGTATCGGTACCGATACCGAGTATTTGCGGGAGTACTCGTACTCGCGCAAATACCCCCGATACCTAAATAGAATACTTCCCCCCCCCCGCCGCATTGAAAGCTGCCGCATCGCACCGCCGCATCGAAAGCCGTCGCATGGGTTAAACGCTGTGCGGGGACATCACAGCTTTCATTTGAATAGCTGTAGTGTTCCCGCGCGTATAGACACTCCCCCTTGCTCGGGATTGGATGGGTGATCGTGATCTGTCCAATCCCGAGCAAGGGTGAGTGTCTATACACGCGGGCAAAACAGCTATTCAAATGAATGCTGTGATTTTCTCCATGCGGCGGCTTTCGGCGGCAAAGGTATGGAGGGACATGGCTGGAGGGACATGGCTGCATATGTGAGGGACATGGCTAGAGGGACATTGCTGCATATGTGAGGGACATGGCTGCATTTGGGGACACATTTAAAAAAAGTATCGGTATTCGGTATCGGCGAGTACTTGAAAAAAAGTATCGGTACTTGTACTCGTTCCTAAAAAAGTGGTATCGGGACAACCCTAATTTTTATGCTGTATCCCAAAAAGTGTTTTTGTTTTTATTGAGGCCAACAACAGAGGACTAGAAGCTCCACCTGCTTATGTTTCCCTGCAAAAAGGCTAGGAAAGAGCTAAATCATGTGACAGCTGTATATCGATTAGGAAACAAGTATTTCATTTTTTAAATTAAAATAATTACAGTGTCATCATCTACATACAGAAAAATATAGGAACATGTAAATTATACAGTAGGGGCTAGATTCAAGTAGCCCGCCGTAAGTTTGTGCGGGTGTAGTGTATGTTATTTACGCTACGCCGCCGCAACTTACACGGGCAAGTGCAGTATTCACAAAGCACTTGCTCCGTAAGTTGCGGCAGCGTAGCGTAAATGGGGCCGGCGTAAGCGCGCCTAATTCAAATGAGTATGAGGGGGGCGTGTTTTATGTAAATGGGTGGTGACCCAACGTGATTGACGTTTTTCCCGAACGGCGCATGCGGCGTCCGTGGAATTTCCCAGTGTGCATTGCTCCAAAGTACGCTGCAAGGACGTAAATTACGTCCAGCCCTATTCGCGACCGACTTACGCAAACGACGTAAAAAATTCTAAATTTTACGCTGGAACGACGTCCATACTTAACATTGCGTACGCCTCATAATAGCAGGAGCAACCTTACGCCGAAAAAGCCTAACGTAAACGACGTAAAAAAATAGCGCCGGGCGTACGTAAATTTGTCAATCGGCGTATCTAGGTCATTTGCATATTGTACACCGAAAACGACGGAAGCGCCACCTAGCGGCCAGCGTAAATATGCACCCTAAGATACGACTGTGTAAGAGACTTATGCCAGTCGCATCTTAGGCTAATGTCGGCGTATCTTGCTTTCTGAATACAGAAAGAAGATACGCCGGCACAGCTTTGAATTTACGCACCGTATCTATAGATACGCCGGCGTAAATCAATGCTGAATCTAGCCCTAAGTGTTTAGTATAATTTTAAGAACAGATTGCCGTAAACAGTGGGCTAGATTCAGATAGATTAGCGGATCTTTAGATCTGCGTAATCTATCTGATTTACGATCCGCCGGCGCAAATTTGAGAGGCAAGTGCAGTATTCAGAAAGCACTTACCTCGAAACTTGCGCCGGCAGATCGTAACTCCCCCGGCGGAATTCAAATTCCGCGGCTAGGGAGAGTGTAGTATTTAAATCAGTCGCGTCCCCGCGCCGATTTAAATGCGCTTGCGCCGTCCGTACATTTTCCCGGCGTGCATTGCTCCCAATGACGTCGCTAGGACGTCATTGGTTTCGGCGTGAACGTAAATTACGTCCATCGGTATTCGCGACCGACTTACGCAAACGACGAAAAAGTTCAAAACTCGGCACGGGAACGACGGCCATACTTAACATTGGATACACCGCATATAGCAGGGGTAAGTATACGCCGGAAAAAGCCGAACGCAAACGACGTAAAAAAAAAGCGACGGGTGGGCGTTCGTTTCTGAATCGGCAGGAATCGGAATTTGCATATTCGTCGTGTAAAAAAACGAAGCGCCACCTAGCGGCCGGCGGGAGATTTCAGCCTAAGATCCGACGGTGTAAGTCACTTACACCTGTCGGATCTAAGGGAGATCTATGCGTAACTGATTCTTATGAATCAGTCGCATAGATCCGACCGTCGGATCTCAGAGATACGACGGCGTATCAGGAGATACGCCGTCGTATCTCTTTCTGAATCTCCCCCAGTGGTGGTGCAAATGGGAAGTCGTATCCCCTGGTCCACTCTTGATAGTAATGGTTTATGCTCTTTTTATTTTCAGTAGAATGTTTTTGTTTTAAAGATATATTTGCATATTTCTTGCTATTTAAAACAAATGTACCTGTATAGCATTTTTTTTTTTTAGTTTTGGATGAAATTGGGAAGAATTACAACCCTTGTCATTTTTTCATTGCTCCCTGTCACCCTCTCCATTCGTGCTGGTGATTCTGATACTTACATGTATCTTTGTTTCTATTCTAAATATTTCCTGTAAATGATCTTAAAAATAGAGGTAAGATCCAAAGATATGTTCAGTAGACTTTCGGCTGATTTTGGTTTAACCACCTCAGCTCTAATGCCGCGTACACACGGCCTATTTCATGACGAGAAAAATGCTATTTTTTTAAATTGGTCGTGAAAAACGGTCGTGTGTATGCTCCAGAGCATTTTTCTCAACGAGAAAAATGGCCATTAAAAATTTAGGGCCAGATTCACAAAAGGGATACGCAGGCGTATCTGCTGATACGCCGTCGTATCCCTGTTTCTATCTATGCGGCTGATTCATAGAATCAGTTACGCATAGATATCCCTAAGATCCGACATGTGTAATTGTTTTACATTGTCGGATCTTAGGATGCAGTACCGCGGCCGCCGCTGGGGGGAGTTTGCATCGTAAACCAGCGTCGGGTATGCAAATTAGGAGTTACGGCGGATCCACGGCGGTTTTTCGCGTTCGCTATGTCGCTAAGTCAAGTTTCCTGTCGCAAAGTTACACTTTTTTTTGGTGCCTTAACTTTAGTGAGCAAGTGTATTGCTGTCTAAAGTATGGCCGTCGTTCCCGAGTCGAAATGTAAAAATCAACGTCGTTTGCGTAAGCCGTCCGGGAATACGGAAGTACGCTACGCACGTCGCCGTTCAAAAAAATGCCGTCATGGCGCGCAAAGCACGGCGGGAGTTCGGAAACGGAGCATGCGCGGTAGGTCCGGCACGGGCGCGCGCCAAATTTAAATGGCACACGCCTATTTGAATTGGCCCGCCTTACGCCGGAGGCCGCGGGCGTAGTTTTCATCGCAAGTGCTTGGTGAATCAGGCACTTGCGATGAAAAATTGCGGCGGTGTAACTTATCTAGGATAAGTTAGGATAAGTTACGCCGCCGCGATTCTACGTGAATCTGGCCCTTAGAACCTGCTCTATTTTTTCTCGTAGTTTTTTACGTCTTCGTTTTTCACGTCTTCGTTTTTCTTTTCGTGAAAAACGGTCGTGTGTACGCTTTAACGAGGGGAAAAAAACGTGCATGCTCAGAAGCAAGTTATGAGATATGAATGAGCATAATCAGCCCAAAGTGTGGTGCCTTTCGAATGGAACTTCCCCTTTATAGTGCCGTCGTACGTGTTGTATGTCACTGCGCTTTGCTCAAGCAAGGCAGGCTTGAGAGGAATTACATAGAGAAAAACTTTGTTTTTTTTCCATGACATGTATAACGGTCGTGTGTACGGGCATTACACCTGTATACTCCCTATGGATCAGAACAATTTTTACATTTCTGCTATGGGCCCTATTGATTAAGCAATAACTAGGTCATTTTCGCAACAAATACAATCAGTGCAGACAAAATAAATAAAGTACAAACAATTGATTGCCAGCTAAAGCCCTGTACACACAATTGGTTTGTCCGATGAAAACAGACCGTTGGACTGTTTTCATCGGACAAAACGATCATGTGTGGGCCCCATCGGTTTGTTTTCCATCGGTGAAAAAAAATAGAACATGTTTAAAATGTTTCCTATGGATAAAAAAACGATAGAAAAAAATTATTGTCTGTGTGGAAGTCCATCGGTTAAAAATCTACACATGCACAGAATCAAGTCGACGCATGCTCGGAAGCATTGAACTTCATTTTTCTCAGCACGGCGTAGTGTTTTACGTCACTGCGTTTTGGGCACAGTCGGATTTTTGACTGATGGTGTGTAGGCAAGACTGATGAAAGTCAGCTTCATCGGATTAAATTTCGTCAGATATATGATCGTGTGTACAAGGCTTTAGAGGATGTTCACATCACCTCGGAGATAAACAATATAAAGATAAAAGTGCAGCGCAAAAAAACGAAATCCAAATTATGATAAAAAGTTCAAAAGCTTTTCAGAAAGAACGACAAAGTCCAGAGAGCAGCAAAAGATCCACATGTGGAAACAGAGATTCGAGGGCAGAGTATGAGTGACAATCACTCCACCAACGAGTATCGTGCTCGCTCACCTTAATGGATGGACCCCTAAACTACCAGAAGTCATAAAAGCACGTCCCCCTTGGGGCTCGTTTGGGCTTAATTCAAGACCCACGATGTAGATAGCAAACTCCAGTCAGTCACCATGCACATGTGGATGAAAAAAAATTCTAAATTCTCTATGCTAAAAAAAAAAAACAGGAATGTAGGAAACACACTCACTACCGCTAAAAGGTCTGTAAAAAGCAATGCATAGCTGTCTGCCTGTGTTTAGAGGTAACCAAGGAGTGAATACTTGCGATTAGGGACAGATGAACACCTCTAGATACAAGATGCTCATTTAGATGACTTTTCAGAGTCAATCTGACAACCCATCTAGATCTGGCTGCATCCAGCTTTGTTTGAAGCAGAAAGAGCAAAGCTTCTTGAGGCACCTGGAGGGTTCAGCGAATTTCTGATGCTTACCATGCACATAAGCACCTGAGGATGACAGCAATTTAAGTTGTTTTCAGTGTCTGGTTGGAGGGTGAGTGCTTTGTCCCAGAGGGTTTAATGAATCCTACATACTAACACACAGGATTTTACTCCACAGAGACTAAAGTGATATTTCTTTTGTATAATATGCTGGGTCAAGTAAATATTTTTTGTAATCCATCTAATTATATTATTTATTCTATATGTTATGCAGTCTTATATTAAGGAAGAAGATAATGGCATATTAATGTTGATTGTTTAGAATTGCAGACTTATGTAACTAATTACTATGAACATGACAATATCAAGACATTTCATTTAAAGCCCCGCACACACGGTCAGACCTTTGTCTGACCAAAATCACATTGGAATACCGACAGAATTCCATCAGAGTAAAAGAGAACTAGTGCCTAGATTCAGGTACGTTGCCGCAACTTTGCGGCGGCGTAGCTTAAGGCATTTAAGCTACGCCGCCGTAAGTTAGCGAGGCAAGTACATGATTCACAATGTACTTGCCTGCTATGTTACGGCTGCGTAGCCTAAAGCGGGCGGGCGTAAGGGCGCCGAATTCAAATGTGTGTAAGGGGGGCATGTTTTATGTTAATAAGGCTTGACCTTACGTTTTTGACGTTTTTTACTTACTGCGCATGCGCCGGGCGCCTACATTTCCCAGTGTGCATTGCGGCTAAGTACGCCGTACGGGCCTATTGATTTTGACGTGGACGTAAACAACGTAAATCCCGATTCACGGACGACTTACGCAAACGACGTAAAAATTTTGAATTTCGACGCGGGAACGGCGGCCATACTTAACATTACTATTCCATGTTTGGCTAAGCTCTAACTTTAGGCGGCCTATCTCTAACGTAAACGGCGTAAAAGTACTGCATCGGCCGGGCGTACGTTCGTGAATCGGCGTATCTACTCATTTACATATTCTACGCCGACCGCAATGGAAGCGCCACCTAGCGGCCATCCGAAATATTGCAATCTAAGATAGGACGGCGCAAGCCGTCGTATCTTAGATATGTTTAAGCGTATCTCTGTTTGAGCATACACTTAAACATAAGTCGGCGTAGATTCTGAGTTAGGTCGGCTTATCTACTGATAAGCCGGCCTAACTCTTACTGAATCTACCTAATGTTCTCTATCTAAACTCCGACGGAACTCCTCTGAATATCAGATGGAAATAATCCGATGGGGCATACACATGGTCCGAATTACCGATGGAAAAAGTCTATCAAATTCCGATCGCGTGTACAGGGGATTAGAGTGTTTTGTATGAAATAAATTGAAACAACTTTCCAAGCCACATAACTTAGGACATAAAGGCTATTGCAGAGGCACTAGAACTTTAATGGTTGTGTCATTTAGTGGAAAGATTTAGATCAAGGATCCTGGATAGTTGTTGAAAAAGATGGTGCCAAACTTCTGGGGAGAAAAATAAATGAAGGCATTATCAGAAGGAGTTTTATGATCTCTGTGATCATCTCTGATGTTAGGTTCGCTTTAAGTGTCATGTTCCTAGAGAAAATATATCAGTGCAGTTCGTAAGAATAAAATTTGAACCGAATATAAAGTTGATGATTTCTTTTCTAGGTTTGACAAAGGCTTATTTTCTTCGAGCTAAAGCTAACGCTGAAGTATGGAATGAAGTTGAAGCAAAAAAAGACTTTGAGAAAGTTGTGGAACTTGACCCAACAATGACCCGTCAAGTCAAGAAAGAGATAACAAAGCTGGAGGTGAGGATGGAAGAGAAGGAGGAGGAAGATAAACTGAAATACAAAAATCTCTTTTCTTAGGATATTTGTAGTATCGGAAATGAAATGATACTTATACATTTTGAATTAAGCAATCACATCAGGAAAAACATAATTTGTAACATATGCATCTAATTGCAACTGTAAATCTTCTATGCATCTAAAATTATTCAAGAAACTCAACATAATATGGATTTTTACTTACAGTATTTCGGTAGTTCTGAATGCAAGCTGGAGGTAAAGAAAGGTGAAGAAATCTTTTATCAACTGACATCAAATTGCTTTTGACTATGACCCAAAATGTCAGTGTTCAATAAACTGTACAAGTGGCCCTAGAACAGCTTGTTTTAGCTTGTGGCAAACAGTAGTGCAGGCAAATATATCTTGGTCTTTTGCAAGGGGCTTTTATGAAACATTTAGACTGGACAAATAGTTACTTAGATAAGTGTAAATATCAGTGCAAAATTCAATAGTTTTACGTGACCCAGTGCAACCATTTGCCTTGCAATAGTTGGCTCAACCAGCTGGTAGCTGGATTGTAATTTTCTTGGGTTAAGGCAGAGGATCTCAGCCAGTGGTAGGCTTGCTTGGGAGGTAGTTTCAGAGGTACATCTAAAGTTAAAAGAAACAAAATAGTAGTTTTTGTTTTCAGCACATATTTAACCTGGCAGAAAATACATTGGAGTTGATATGTTAAATCTTCCAACAGATATATTAAAACGGGTCTGAAAAAAAGCATGATTTTGAGATGAACATTTGCTTAAAGCAGAGCTCCACTCAACAGGGGAAGCTCCACTTGTTTGCTTCCTCCCCCCTCCGCAGCCACATTTGGCCCCTTTCGGGGGGACCGGGTACCTGTTTTTGACAGGTACCCGTCCCCATTTTGTCCCCATTTCAGGGAGACTTCGCCGTAGCGAGGTCCCCCAGAAGTTTGGCCCTCCTCCACCCTCCACCCCCGCCAGACCATTCAGAAAGCACGTCGTGGTTTGCGCAGTAGGGAACTGGCTGTGACAAGGAAGGGTGGCAGCAACACCCGAGCGCTGATTGAAAAATCGGCTGGGGTGCCGACATCGCGGGGTCCCTAGACAGGTAAGTGTAAGGCCCCATACTCACGAGCAAACATGTCTGCTGAAACTGGCCCGCAGGCCAGTTTCAGCAGACATGTTTGGTCGTGTGTGGGCGCGAGCGGGCCGAATTCCAGCAAACATTTGCCCGCCGGGCCTTTTCCCAGCAGACAAATATTCCTGGACTTGTTTTAAAACAGTCCGCTGGAATTCTGCCCGCTCGGACATGTACGGTCGTCAGTACAGACCTACCGTACATGTCCAGGCGCCCGCCGTCCCTCGCATGCGTCGAATGACTTCGACGCATGCGTGGAAGCATTTTAAAGGCGGGCCGCCCACGTCGCCGCGTCATTGTCGCGGCGACACCGCGTCATCGACGCGGCGACACCGCGGACACGCCCCGCGTATTGTTTACGCGCGGACTTCTGTACGATGGTGTGTACAACCATCGTACAGAAGCCCTCTGGCAGACATGTATGGTGAAAACGGTCCGACGGACCGCTTTCACCATACATGTTTGGTCGTGAGTACCCGGCCTTAAAGGTAAGTATTAAATATTAAAAGTCAGCAGCTATTGTATAGTACTTGTAGCTGCTGACTTTACATTTTTGGAGGGGCTCAGCTTTAAATGCGCAAACTAAAAGCACTAGAGACAGTGAAAAACTTTAAAAAACCCAACTTCTACAGTTCTACAAATAGAGTTTGTAAAGGATTTTTTTTTTATCTTAATAGCTTCCTTTACCTTAATGCAGTGCTGTTGTCCTCATTGTTCGTTTTTGCTCTCAAGTTGCTGTAATTCTTCTCTGATCTCCACACTTCCTGGTTGTCTGTTTCCTGATAACCACAGTACTGGGAGCTTTCTCTCTGTGGTCACTAATCAAGGAGGTGTGATTACTGTTAGGTAGATTCAGGTAGATAGGAGCAAAGTTACGGCGGCGTAGCTTAGCGTGTTTAGGCTAGGCCGCCGTAAGTTAGCTAGGCAAGTACATGATTCTCAATGTACTTGCCTGCTAATATACGGCGGCGTAGCCTAAAGTGGGCGGGCCTAAGGGCGCCGGATTTAAATGTCTTGGAGGGGGGCGTGTTTGATGGTAATGAGGCTTGATCTCACATTTTTGCCTTTTTTTTTCACTGCGCATGCGCTGGGCAACTACATTTCCCAGTGTGCATTGCGGTTAAGTACGCCGCACGGGCCTATTGATTTCGACGTGGACGTAAACGACGTAAATCCCGATTCGCCGACGACTTACGCAAACAACGTTAAAAATTTGAATCTCGCGGTGGGAATGGCGGCCATACTTTAACATTGTTATTCCACCTAATAGATGGAATAACTTTAGGCCTGTAATGCGTTACGGAAACGGCGTAAAACTACTGTGGCGGCCGGGCGTACGTTCGTGAATCGGCGTATCTCCTCATTTACATATTCTACGCCGACCGCAATGGAAGCGCCACCTAGCGGCCATCCGAAATATTGCAATCTAAGATAGGACGGCGCAAGCCGTCCTATCTTAGATATGTTTAAGCGTATCTCTGTTTGAGCATACGCTTAAACATAGGTCGGCGTAGATTCTGAGTTAGGTCGACTTATCTACTGATAAGTCGGCCTAACTCTTACTGAATCTACCTATGTGTGTCTAAAACCCCACAGCACCAATCAGTTTTGTTTTCCAAACCATCACTGCCCTGTATTGGCTCTGTGGCTCTGTACAGCAGAGGCAGGAAACAACATGCAAAAACTAAACTAGAAACTACAGGTACATTATATGATTGATTCTTAGGCCGCGTACACACGATCGGTGAAAACGGATGAAAACGGACTGAAGGACCTTTTCATCGGTCCAAACCGATCGTGTGTGGGCCCCATCGGTCTGTTAACCTTCGGTCAGAAAAAATGAGAACTTGCTTTAAAATTTAACCGATGGACGCCTAACCGATAGGTCAAAACCGATCGTTAGTATGCAAAAGCATCGGTTAAAAACCTGCGCATGCTCAGAATCAAGTCGACGCATGCTTGGAAGCATTGACCTTCGTTTTTTTCAGCACGTTGTTGTGTTTTACTTCACCGCGTTCTGACACGATCGTTTTTTAACTGATGGTGTGTAGGCACATCAGACCATCAGTCAGCTTAATCGGTTAACATTGGATGGACCGATCGTGTGTACGCGGCCTTAATCATTTTTAAAAGGAATCGGTTAACTATGATGTCTCTATACCCTGTAAACAGTCATTTCAGCAAAAACATTTTTTTTATTTACAACTCCTTTAAAAGTAAAATCAAAATGTAAAATAAAGGCTTGAAATAGGTACCTGTATAGAGAACACAACCTACCTGGTAATTTTTCAATTTTTCATCCAGGTATTGCTGGATCAGTTCACCCAACTAATATTAGTTGGTGATCTGGTGATTTAAAAACCCTATTTGTGATACAGGAGAGATATCCATAAATACACACACTGAGTAGAAATGTATATTTAAAAAGAAATGTCAATACTAACAAGTTCCTCACAACCACCAATTATATTCAAATCTGAACCAGAAGTTGGAATGTGATTGGTGACACTTATAGAAAACTTACATAACACAAACATACACTATTGGTGAACCTATGAGGAGCTCTGGGGTTTCTAGTGACAGTGGGTTACGCAGATCACAGATTATGGTAAACATTTTGTAACTTTAGCAGATCAGCATTGTTTGCTAGATAACATTAGTGATTCACTCATTGCTTGCACTAGTTCTGTCATTTGCACTTTCATTTGTCTCACAAAGAAAAGCAAGATTTTTACAGGAAAATACAGTATGACTATGTGTAGGCAGAAAAAAAAAAAAAAATGCAATGTGTGCATACTATCAGTATGCTTATCAACAAAATATTTTATCCCTGTGTGAATTACTGTTCTTTGTGTGCCATGCATACTGCTCTATGCTGTGAATCTCACCAGCAATGCAATAACCAGTTAATAACCATCAACAGAAAAACAAATGGAAAGAATCAGAAGCCCTTGGGTCAGGTGATTATACTCCACCATTCGTCCTTGCATTATCTTTAAGAAGCTCAAAGAGCTCATGGGATAGACAATGCTCCATGTAGCACCAAATTTATATTCAGTTAAAATGTCATTACACATTCACACAAATTGTTTTATTACATTTTTAATAATACAAGTACCAGCTTTTGTTTAATTTTCAAGTTATGAAGAAATAGACTGATCATATAAATAAAATACATTTAATACATTTTACTATATTTATGTGTATTTGAACTTTTAGAACAAATTAAACTGTTCACCTTTAGGCCCCTTTCACACGGTTGGACCGCTCAGGTCCGCCTGTCAGTTTTGTCGGCGGATCTGAACGGCCGCTCCATGCAAGCCTATGGAGCATCGGATGTCAGCAGATTGGGTGAGATCTGATGAAAACCTACATGCTGTCAATTTTCATCAGATCTCTCCATAGGAGACAGGGGTGCTGCACAAGCTCCTCCCCACTCAGTGAGCAGAGAGGGACTTGTCATCCGCCGGCTCAGCGGAGATCAACAGAGAGATCTCCCCCTGAGCTGGCGGGAACTGGCAGACTCCGTAGCGAAAGAGGCCTTAAAGGGAACCTGTAATGATATAAATACAGAGGCTAAAATTGTAGACTTTCTTTGGAAAATGTGAATTCTCTGCCTGGCTCTGCCTTACTTTAAGTTACTTGGGGAGGTGGATTCCCCCAGAAATGTTCTCATTACCACCAATAGGTTGGACATTGCATGGGTGTAAACCTCTGCATACCACAAGGGCATCCATGATCCCCCTGTGTTGTGACTGAACAAAACAAATCTGGGATTGAAGCGCTACACTGTAATATTAAACTCCAGATACAAGTCTAATTTGGGATACACACTATAAGAAAATCAGGCGAACGATCGTCCGATTCCCTTTATTGTTTTAAAGCAAAACGATGAATGAAAATTCGTACAACAAAGGCTTTTTTTTTTTGTTGTTTATTGTTTCTGATCATGCATAGTTTTTCTTTTCTGATTTTTCTTGTACGGAAATCGTATGAAAACGGAACACATTAAACTAAAATCGTTCATTCTGTTCCTGTATTATGCCGCGTACACACGGAAATTCTGACCGTGTGTTGGCTTCATCGGATATATGCTATCAGAATTTCTGACAAGTAAAATTTGAGAGCTGGTTCTCAATTTTTCCGACAGCAAAAGTTCTTGTTGTAAATTCCAATCGAAAATCCATGGTTTTGTTGTCGGAATTTCCGATCGTGTGTACGCAGCATAAGAAACATTTCTTGTTTGTCAGAAGCTGTGTACACACTATACGAAAATCGTAAAAAAGAGTTCCTCGGTCGAAAATGTTTGCCCGATTTTCTTATAGTGTGTATGAGCCTTAATGCAAAGTCAGATGCTTCCATACAGAATGACGTTCGCACATACAGTAGGTGTTTGTGATATTGTGTTTTTAGCCCTAGCCCTCTGGTTCTCTTCCACCGCCGGGGGGGGTGGCTTTTAAAAAAGCCCCCACCCCCCCGGCGGGTTTCCTCCGGCGTCTTCGGCGGGGCTCTTCTTCTTCCGCTATCCCGACGGGTCTTCTCCGCTATCCGGGGGGTCTCCTTCTATGTTCGCCGCTCTCCGCTGTTGACTCGTCGCACCCCGGTTCTTCGTCTCGCAGTCCGGTCCCTTCTTCCGTGCTGTACGTCTTCTTCCGTGCTGTGAGTTCTTCTTCCGTGCTGTGACATCATGTTCTTCACTTCTCTTCTTCTCCCGATGTTGACACGCCGGTCCTTCTCGCTGAAATGACGGATGCGCGCCTTGCATCGGACCTATATAGGCCTCACAGTCCCATCATGCTCTGTACCTACCCATGTGATACCTACCCACGTGGGTAGGTATCACATGGGTAGGTACAGAGCATGATGGGACTGTGAGGCCTATATTGGTCCGATGCAAGGCGCGCATCCGTCATTTCAGCGAGAAGGACCGGCGTGTCAACATCGGGAGAAGAAGAGAAGTGAAGAACATGATGTCACAGCACGGAAGAAGAACTCACAGCACGGAAGAAGACGTACAGCACGGAAGAAGGGACCGGACTGCGAGACGAAGAACCGGGGTGCGACGAGTCAACAGCGGAGAGCGGCGAACATAGAAGGAGACCCCCCGGATAGCGGAGAAGACCCGTCGGGATAGCGGAAGAAGAAGAGCCCCGCCGAAGACGCCGGAGGAAACCCGCCGGGGGGGTGGGGGCTTTTTTAAAAGCCACCCCCCCCGGCGGTGGAAGAGAACCAGACGGCGGCCCCCACCCACCCGAAGACGTCAAAGAAGAAGCTCCCCCTGGTAAAAGAGCTAATAAAGAAGACAGGGGGCGGCCTCCGGAGCAGACTAATAAAATATTTTAATACCCTGTGTGGTTTATTTGTGTTTTTACCACTTTTCTTGCAGGTGAATGGGTAGGGGTACGATGTACCCCATACTCATTCACTTAGGGTGGGGGGCCGGTATCTGGGGGCCCCCTTATTAAAGGGGGCTCCCAGATTCCGATAAGCCTCCCGCCCGCATACCCCGACAACCAACGGCCAGGGTTGTCGGGAAGGGGCCCTGTCCTCATCAACATGGGGACAGGGTGCTCTGAGGTGGGGGGGGGCCGCAGTGCGCCCCCCTGCCCCAGAGCACCCAACCCCCCCCATGTTGAGGGCATGCAGCCTGGTACGGCTCAGGAGGGGGGGGGGGCGCTCGCTCGTCCCCACTCCCTTCCTGGCTGGCCGGGTAGCGTGCTTTGGATACGGGTCTGGTATGGATTGTAGGGGGACCCCCTACGCCGTTTTTTTCGGCGTAGGGGGGCTCTCCTTACAACCCATAACAGACCTAAGGGCCCGGTATGCTCCTGAGGGGGGGACCCATGCCGGATTTTTATTTAAAATCCGGCGGGGACTTCCCCCTCAGGATTCATAACAAACGCCGCACACGTGTAGAATTGGCGGGAATCCAAGTCCGATCTCCCGTCGCTTCTATGACGGCTCTGTCTCCATCGCGGCAAGCCAGCTCGGCGCTGGCTCCCGCGATGGGGCTCGTAGGTGCTCAATCTCGCCGAGAAAGAGAGCGAGATTGACACAAAATCGGGTTCACCTACTGTACAGAATGTGCTGAGGATATAATAACAAATATCTTGCTTTTGACAGCCATTACTTTGCTGCTATCTTTCAAACTCAGCTTCTGTCCCAACTAATAATTAAAAACCATTTAAACTGGTGCCCAATCATGTGATCACAAAGTCAGCTTTGACATTGCATACAAACTGAAGGCTGCAGTGAGAAAACGTTGGTTTTAGTTTGCAGAGGATACTGCTTCCTGCAGAAGACAGCATGCCTCTAATTAGAACTGAAATTGACTGACACAAAAGTAAATTAAAAAATGTAAAAGTGAAAATGTTACAAAATGGATGTAGCAAGGAGCTGCCTATCTTACCTGCAGTATCAGAAGACACTCTGCAACATTGCTGCAGTGAGAATGTTTCCCTCTAGTGCCAGCTAAGACTCTGTGTCATCACATCCTGTCAACAGAGTAATTACTACCAGGGAGCAAAGCATACATGGAATTGTAGTCCCAGGACTCAAGTTTCGCATTTAGATTGAACTGTATGGAACTACAAGAGCCAGCATGCTCTGGAGAAAAGGAACCAAAGACTCCATCTCGTTTGCCTAAGGGAATCCAGTCACCACGAGGCAGGAGAAGAGACTGGATTCAGGGAAGAGGTGCTGCCTCCCAGGTCAGTCCACCGCGTTGTCCTGGGCATTCACGGCTAGTCAGGGACATCCAACTTGAGAGAGGGGGATCCCCAGTTCATATACAGGTGCACCTGCACGAACAGTGTGGAGCGTTCCAGTGTGGGGTGACCAGTCATGTCACTAGAAGTCCCCGCCTGTTCCAGGACATTTGGGCCTTGACAGCAGGATTGGTGAGGGGGCAGTTGCCCATTTGCAGGAAACAAGAACACTTCACACAGAGTTATTTCACTTTTCCCTTACAACTTTATGAACACTGTATACAGACCTCATTGCTCTTAGTCACTTTTCTGACACCTATAGTGCCACAAGACACAAGGCCATCCAAATACAGAGACACTGTATACATACACCATTGTCTTTTCACCTTGCTGAGGAAGATCCTGCATTCTTTGTTTGATAATCTGGGATAGTTGTATTACTTTGTTCTGCCATTTAGGAGTTTAAGTGCACCAACAGAAGTGGCTAGCTGAAGATCCAAGGCCTCATCCTTCTTCCAAGGAACTGAATTTACTAGTGCCCTATGGCCATTCACACACGTGTCCAGGGCTCTGTATATGTAGTGGGTGTGTGGGATAGTCTACTTTGGGAACTGATCTATTAAGTGTTGATTTGGGTACAGTGTTGGTAGTTGGACCTGTGGTGTCAGGGAATAGGAGAGAGAGGTCTGACATAAGAGAGTGTCATTCCTCTGCTCTCCTCCGGCCTGGACTCATAGGGCCAATTTAAGTAGAGGTAACTAATCAGATTTAAATGTGTTATTGTTGACGTTTTTGCCTCTGCTCTTGGGGTTATTCTCAGGTTTGGAATCAATGAAAAGCAACCTGAATATAGGATTGAGCTATATTGCTCTTAATCTCAGTTATTGCTCTCCAGTTGGATTACTTGAATACATACTGTTACTGTCAATTACTCTTTTCCACAGAAATGTAATAGTAAAGACAATTTCTATGTTTTATTATAACATATGTGTTCATCATATGGTCTTTGCACTTACACTATTGCCACGTGTGCCAGAGGGGACTGAGACTGTCATTGGGGTTGAGAGGCAAAGTACGGAACCAAGCATACTTAAGCGGCTCCTGCGGGGGTACATGTAAAAAAAGGAAAACTCTTGTAAGTTGTGTGTGTGTGTGTGAGTGTATATATATATATACATAGAGCAGGTAAAATTTGTATTGAACACGTCACCACGTCACGTGAACACTTTCTAGGTAAATATTTTTTTAAAGATGCTATTGACATGAATTTTTCACCACATGTGGGTAACAACCCATGCAATCCATACATACAAATAAACCAAAACAAATAAGTTCAGAAATTAAGTTATGTGTAATAAAATGTAATGACACAAGGAAAAAGTATTAAACACATGAAGAAAGGGAGGTGCAAAAAGGCATGGAAAGTCAAGGCACCAGGTGAAATCTATCAGCAACTAGAAAGCAATCCTGCTCCTTGTCAGTGCATATGAATATCAGCTGGTTCAGTCTTAACTGATGGCCTATAATAAGTTGTCTCATTACCAAGGTGTCACACAAGAAACCTCTCATGATGGGTAAAAGCAAAGAGCTCTCTCAAGACCTTTGCAACCTTATTGTTGCAAAACATACTGATGGCATTGGTTACAGAAGGATTTCTAAACTTCTGAATGTTCCAGTGAGCACTGTTGTTGCCATAATCCAGAAGTGGAAAGAACATAATTTTTCCATAAACCAGCCACAACCAGGTGCTCCTCGCAATATTTCTGACAGAGGAGTAAAAACAATTATCAGAAGAGTTGTCCAAGAGCTTGTGGAGAGCTTCAGAAAGATCTGGAATAAGCAGGTACAATTGTTTCAAAGAAAACAATTATGTATTGCACTTACCTGTCAGGAACGTTACTTACCGAGGCCGAGATGCCAAGGGCGGCTCACCTTTGCGACTCGATGCGATCCACCCGCTGGGGTTTGAGACAGAAGGAAGGACGCACCAAGAGGCACCGGGTCCAGTGGCAGGAGGGAATCTAAGGTGGACCAGGAACTGGATAGCCAAAGCTCACTGGAGGCTGTTCAGAAGCACACAGGAAATAGTCCAAACAGAAGGTGCTCAAACAGGAACAAGGCTGAAGAATAATCCAGAGAACAAGCCGAGGTCAGGGGTTGGAGCAGGTAGGGTATCCGAAGTTCAAAGCCAAGGTCAGGGGTAGAGAAGTCAGACAGTCCAAAGTTCAAGCCGGGGTCACAGGGTCAAGGAGAGCAGCAATCCAGAGAGCAAGCCAAAGGTCAGGTAAACAGGATATCCACAGATAAGGTTTCCAGTAGCAAACACTCCAAACACTGCAAACGAACCAGCAATTTGCAAGGAGGAAGGGGCTGGTTTAAATAGGCTGCTCAGGCCACTGATTGGTCCAAAGTAGCACGAGTTCAGAACCAGGCTCCGACGGACAGCAAGAAGAATATCACTGAGCAGTGGCTCAGAGGCAAAGACCTGGACCAGCAATAGAGAGGTCCTGGGTAGTGTTGAGCAGAATACGCCATATTCGATTTCGCGATATATCACGAATATATAGCCGAATATTCGAGAAATATTCGCTAAATTCGAATATTCGTGATATTTTATCGAAATGAAATGTTTGCGAAATTTCGCTATTGCGAATGCGAAAATAATTGCGAAATTTCGACAACTGCGGTAGGAGCACTCTGATTGGCTCAGAATATTCGTGATATTTTATCGAAATTTCGCAAAATGCGAATGCGATATTTATTGCGGAATTTCGACAACTGCGGTAGGAGCCCTCTGATTGGCTCAGAATATTCGTGATATTTTATAGAAATTTCGCAAAATGCAAATGCGATATTTATTGCGGAATTTCGACAACTGCGGTAGGAGAACTCTGATTGGCTCTGATGCAAAAGAAGGGCGGAGAAAATAATTGCGCGATATTCCGATTGCCGAATAATCGCATTGCGATTTTTCGGCAAGATAAAATGATAGCTTCAGCTACTCGGCCCAAGGTCTCTAATCATACCAGCAATGCTTTTAGACGTCGATGGAGATCTCTAGGATGTGATCTGTTCTAAAAATAAAATTGAAAAAATTCGAATATTCGGAATAGCGAATATTCACCGCGAAATTCGAAATATATCGCGAATACTCGAATATGCCATATTCGAGCCGAATATTCGCAATACGAATATTCGTGAGCAACACTAGTCCTGGGGTCAATTCCACCCAGAGCCAACTGGGGGACGACCATGCCTCGCCGCCCGCTCGGCACAGTAGCGATCATGACATTACCGCTACGGCCTGTATGCACACTCACCAAGCAAGACTCCATTGCTGGCAAACAATGCATGTTGTTTGCTGCACAACATTTAGACAAGCTTGTGAAATTCTGGGAGAATATAGTCTGGTCAGATGAGACCAAAATTGAACTCTTCGGATGCCATAATACACACCATGTTTGGAGGTCAAATGGCACTGCACACCACTCCAAAAATACCCTCATGCCAACAGTGAAGTTTGGAGGTGGGAACATCATGGTGTGGGGCTGTTTTTCAGCATACAGTTCTGGCAAACTTCATATCATTGAGCCTAGGTTCACACTGCTGCGAATTCAAAATCGCGGTAAAATCGTGCATTTTACCGCGATTTCGCGGCTGCGATTTTGCCGCGATTTTGCCGCGATTTCGGCCGCAATTTAATGTAAATCGCGGCCCGAAATCGCAAAAAGTAGTACAGGAACTACTTTTTGAAATTGCAGATGCGGCGTCGCACTGATTAGAACAGTGCCATTGCCGACAATTGCCGCCGATTTGAGATGCGATTTGACATGTCAAATCGCATCTCAAATCGTTCCAAATCGTACCCAGTGTGAACCAGGGCTTAAAGAATGATGAATGGAAAAATGTTTCAAGACATTCTTGATAAAAATCTGCTGCCATCTACCAGGATGATGAAGATGAAACAATGATGGACATTTCAGCAAGAAAATGATCCCAAACACAAAGCCAAGGAAACTCTCAATTGGTTTCAAAGAAAGAAAATAAAGCTGCTAGAATGGCCCAGCCAATCACCTGACTTGAATCCAATAGAAAACCTATAGAAGTAACTAAAGATCAGAGGTCATATAAGAGGCCCACGGAACCTTCGAGATTTGAAGATCGTTTGTGTGGAAGAATGGGCCAAAATCACAACTGGGCAATGCTTGCTACTAGTTTCTCCATACAGGAGGTGTCTTGAAGCTGTCATTACCAACAAAGGATTTTGTACCAAGTATTAAATACATTTCAGTTAGCACGTGCAATACTTTTTCCCCTGTGTTATTCCATTTTATTACACATAACTTAATTTCTGAACTTATTTGTTTTGGTTTCTTTGTAAGTATGATTGTATGGATTGTTACCGACATGTGGTGAAAATTTCATGTCAATTGCACCTTTAGAAATATATTTACCTAGAAAAATGGTGATGTGTTCAATACTTATTTTACCCCTTGAAATTTTTCACATTTTGTCATGTTACAACCAAAAACATAAATGTTTTTTTATGATAGACCAACACAAAGTGGCACATAATTGTGAAGTGGAAGGAGAATAATAAATGTTTTTTATTTTTTATTTACCAATAAATATCTGAAAGTGTGGCGTACATTTGTATTCAGCCCCCCTGAGTTAATACTTTGTAGAACCACCTTTTGCTTCAATTACAGCTGCTATGTTCAGGGTCATTGTCCTGCTGGAAGGTAAACCACTGGCCCATTCACAAGTCTTTTGCAAACTCTAAAAATCCGATGGGAAATTCCGATCGTCTATGTGGGATCAGAATCAAGTCGACGCATGCTCGGAAGCATTCAACTTCATTTTTCTTGTCTCGTCATAGTGTTTTTCCCGCCACCGCGGTTTAGACAGTCAGAAAATAGTCTGACAGTGTGTATGCAAGACAGCTTGAACGGAATTCCGATGAAAAATACATCGGACTTTAGACCATCGGATACTCCGATCGTGTGTACGCGGCATCAGATTTCCCTGTATTTGGCTCCATCCATCTTGCTATCAACTCTGATCAGCTTCCCTGTCCCTGCTGAAGGATAGTATCTCTACAACATGATGCTACCACCACCATGTTTCATGGTGGTGATGGTGTGTTCAGGGTGATGTGCAGTGTTAGTTTTCCGCCACTCATAGGGTTTTTTTTTATTCCAAAAAGTTCAATTTTGGTCTCACCTGACCAGATCACCTTCTCCACATAAGAGGGAATGGAGGAATGTGGGATTATTGCGGTGACAAAATAGAAACCAAACAAAGTAGATATATAAAAACTAAAAAAGTTTTATTGGTTACACAAAGATAAAAAATGTGTAGTTCAAACGTATGGGCAATATACAGATATTATGGGAGCGAAACATTAAGATACGAGCCAGTGGTCAGGCCTTCCCAACTAGTTTCACCAATCCTTTGGCTTCATCAGGGGATTTATGACGTGACCATCACAATGAATTGCTCTAAAGAGATAAGACAGAGATTCTTTAACAGTTTATTCATTAATATATCAATGTAACATTATTCATGATTCTTAATATGAATATAGTTTGGCTAGGAAATGTGGCGGAGCAAAGAAAGCCCAGGTGCCAATATACAGACCCCAATGGATCCCACGCCCCCGCAAAAAAAACCCACATAGTGCAAACAAGCACTAAAAACCCTGGAGGGTAAGAAGGTTAAAAAACTACCCACCTTCTTCCATATGTTTGCTGTGTCCCCCACATGGCTTCTCACAAACTGCAAAAGGGACTTCTAATGGCTTTCTTTCAACAATGGCTTTCTTCTTGCCACTTTCCATAAAGGCCAGATTTGTGGAGTGCATGACTAATAGTTGTCCTGTGGACAGAGTCTCCCACCTGAGCTGTGGATCTCTGCAGCTCCTCCAGAGTTACCATGGGCCTCTTGGCTGCTTTTCAGGTTAATGCTCTCCTTGCCCGACAGTTGTGCCATACTCTTTCCATTTTCAGATGATGGATTGAACAGTGCTCTGTGAGATGTTAGAAGATTGGGATATTTTTTTATAACCTAACCCTGCTTTAAACTTCTCTACAACTTTATCTCTGACCTGTCTGGTGTGTTCCATGACCTTTATGATGCTGTTTGTTCACTAAGGTTCTCTAACAAAACTGTGAGGGCTAGATTTAGACTGAGATTAAATACACACAGGTGGACTCTATTTACTAATTAGGTGACTTCTGAAGGCAATTACTTCCACTAGATTTTAGTTAGGGGTATATTAGTAAAGGGGGCTAAATACAAATGCACGCCACACAACTATGAGAAACAATACTGCTGGTGTAATATGTAAATGATCACACCATTTATACCAGTTAAAAGACAAAGATCTTAATAGGTAACACAGCATTTGGCTCCACCCCCAGCAGTATTTAACCACTGTGTACCCCGTCCATTGTCAAATGATGTCCGCAGGAGGGATCTTGCCTAATAACAGAGCAGATCCACACAGATCCACGTCCTGTCAGGTGAGAGGAGACCGATGGTGTGTTCCCAGTACAGAGGAACACCGATTGGTCTCCTCCCCTTGTGAGTCCCCTCCCCCTACAGTAATCACTCCCTAGGTAACACATTTAACCCCTTGATCGCTCCCTAGTGTTAACCTCTTCCCTGCCATTGACATTTACACAGTAATCAGTGCATTTTTATAGCACTGATTGATGTATAAATGTGAATGGTCCAAAAATAGTGTCAAAAGTGTCTGCCGCAATGTCACAGTCACAATAGAAATTTCAGATCACCGCCATTACTAGTAAACAAAAAATAATAATAAAAATGCCATAAATATATCCCCTATTTTGTAGACGCTATAACTTTTGCACAAATCAATCAATATACGCTTATTACGATTTTTCTTACCAAAAATAAATAGAAGAATACATATCGGCCTAAACTGAGGAAAAAAATGTATTTTTTTTTTAAATGGGATATTTCTTACAGCAAAACGTAAAAAATATTATGTTATTTTCAAACTTGTCGCTCTTCTTTTGTTTATAGAAACAATAAAAACCGCAGGGGTGATCAAATACCACCAAAAGAAAGCTCTATTTGTGGGGAAAAAAATGATAAATATGGGTACAGCATCGTATGATTGGGCAATTGTCATTCAAAATGCGACAGCGCTGAAAACTGAAAATTGGGCTGGGCAGGAAGGGGGTGAAAATACCCTTTAATGAAATGCTTAATATTTGGCCACGCTCAGTTCTTATAGGGGACGACTGGGTTGTGGACAGAGGGGCATTTGCACGTTGGGCCAGTACTTATAAAATATATTGGGCTCGGGAGATATGTCACTATCTGAACATCAATCAGAGGGAAACCCACAAGAAGTGACAGATGGTAGGTATTATACAGCTACCTACTCACTCTGTTGATTCTGAAATATCTGAAAAGGTGTAGCACAATATTCCATGTACTTTAGGAACACACACCTTACACCATGCCTAGCAATCACTGTAATACTTTGCTTGGTACACTTTCTTTTATCTACAGTAATCGGGCCCCCAATATGAACAACCACTTGTTCAAGGTTTCTAGTTGCTTTACACAGGTAAAATGGACCAGTCTGAAAATTACTTAAAGGGGTTGTAAAGGAAAACATTTTTGTTTTCATAATAAGCATCCTTTACCTGCAGACATTCCTCTTTTCACTTCCTCATTGTTCGTTTTTGCTCAGAAGTTGCTCTATTTCTTCTCTGTTCTGTTCACTTCCTGCTTGTCTGATTGTTACTCATTCGACGCATGCGAGGGATGGCGGGCGCTCGGACATGTACGGTAGGTCTGTACAGACGACCGAACATGTCCGAGCGGGCAGGATTCCAGCGGACTGTTTTAAAACAAGTCCAGAAATATTTGCCCGCTGGAAAAAGGCCTGGCGGGCAAATGTATGCTGGAATCCTGTCCGCTCGGGCCTACACACGACCGAACATGTCTGCTGAAACTGGTCCACGGACCAGTTTCAGCAGACATGTTCGGTCGTGTGTACAGGGCCTTAGAGACTTCAAGGAGGTGTGAATTACTGGGCATGCCGCAATTCATACTGGGAAATGTAGTTCTTACATGAACGAGCGATGCAAACCAGGAAGTGAATGAGAGAACAGAAACTAGAATGCCGGAGGTGATATAGATGAAGGAATTTAATAGGTATCTACTCGTTTTTTAACAGAATCATTACACTATTCTGTCTGTCTACCTTGCAGACATTAATTTTAGGCAAACAAATGTTTTCCTTTACAACTCCTTTAAAAGCAAAAGAGCATATTTCAACTGTCAAATACTTTGAGAACTAAGTTTGTGGCAGTCTACATTTTAATCACTACATGGTACTTACACTTTTAATTTGTGGTTTTCCATTTCTGTCTGGACTTCAGCTTTAACAGTACTCAATGGCTTTAGAAACTCAATGGCTTTAGAGAGCCCACAAACCATTGAGCACAAAACTTCTGAGTCAGGGTTCTTAGAAAATAATGACTTCCATTATCGTTTTTTTCTATAAAATAAGAACATGAGGGAGTTTGCCACGCTCTTGATCAAATACAAATTGAGTAAAGGTTCCCATTAAACACCATTTTTTTCTAATTTTAAGCTTACTGTTTCCTGCTGAATAATTTGATAATCCTTCTAATTATGAACAATGAGTTATTCAAATCTGATTAGAGTTCAGCATTACATTTCAGAACCAAATGAGTTCTCTTTCAGCTTAATAACCATTCCATTAAAACTATTTGATGAGACAGATTTGGTTACGTTTGAAATCAAAATAACTGAGACGAGAGTGATAATCACTCAGGAGAAGTGTGTAAGTGCTGTAATAATCTCAGGTAAGGGCAAACTGGTCAAGCTGCAAATAAACCGTTCCCACTTCCAAAGGCAAATGAGCAGGCAATAATTGACTGTTATGAAGAAAGTTTTTAGACATGAAATCAGAAGGTGCAAATTTAAATCACACTCATGAACATATGCATATTTTAATAAGAATAACAGCATTTCCCATGCCATGTATGGACAAATGATCATATTTAAAAGCATCTTTTTACTTGGCCATACAGAACAAGTAAAATGGGCACTTAATTCACCGCCTGAGAAGTATATACTCAACTTTTCTCCTTACTGTGTAACTCTGTTCAGCCAACAGGATAGAAAAATAAAAGCCCTTCAGCCTTCATAGGGGGCTATGTTCATACAGACCAGGTGGGCTTCATCCCAGGAAGACAGGAACCCGATCAAATACGCAGAGCAGAGGATGTCATTTCACTTTTACGTGCAAATTGGGATGGGGGCAATCACCAGAAAGGAGTGCTCTCAGTAGATCTACAAAAGGCATTTGATATGGTAGAATGCAGGGCTCAAGTCCTGCGGGAACGCGTGGGAACAGAGTTCCTACACTTTTTTCACAGCAGGAACTCAGTTCCCTTTGCAGGACTAGAGCAGCCGAGCTGCCCGAGCCAATCCATCACTATGCGGCCAGGAGACATTGCGGCATCGAGGAAGTGACGGAATACCCGCACACTACCCGATGAATCCGTATACGGGAAGTGCCCAGTAACATAAAGGATTACTAAGATACAGTGGATCGGAAAAAAAAATGCGGTTTAGTAATTATGCATATGAGCGTATCATTTTTTTTTTTGGTGGGGGGAGTGGATCTTGGGTGGGAGTTCCCACACTTTTTTCCCCAGGACTTGACCCCTGGTAGAATGACCTTATCTGTTTGAAGTTCTAGATAGTTAGGGGTTTGGTCCACACTTTATACAGGTTTTGAGTGCCCTTTACTCCAACCCAAGCGCTCAAATTAAATTACTAGGACATTATTCAGATACATTCACGATCTACAAAGGCACCAGACAGTGTGCCCTCTATACCCTATAATTTTTGCCATTGCAATTGAAACCTTGGGCATAGCTATTAGGATTAACTCAAATATTCATGGAGTGCGTTGTGGACAATGAACAAATGAATGCACCCTATTTGCAGATGAGCTGCTTCTATTTTCACCTCCCCCCTCATATCAACCCTAAATGTTTTTGACCTCATTCAGATCTTTGCAAAGGTCTCAGGCCTTCATGTTAACATGGCTAAATCCATAGCATTAAATGTCAGTACCCCTATTTCTTTAGTTGAAAGACTTAAGAACCACTTTTTGTTTGCATGGAGTAATGCTTCTATACCCTACTTGGGAATAAACCCGGCAGCTAGTATTGACTAATTCTACTCTGTCAATTACCCCCCTCTATATAAAAAACTAGGCGAAGACATGTCCAACTGGGCGCGATGGGACATCTCATGGCTGGGTAGGGTTCATTCAGTTAAAATGACCCTCCTCCCCAGGATACTATATCTATTCCTTCCAATCTCAGGTAGTCTGCTTCATCTGGGGCACCAAAGGTTTTCTATGTCCCAAAAGCATTCTTTTTAGAAGTCGAGTTCAAGGGGGATTACAAACATGTTGTTAAAAAACAGCAGTGCCTAGACACACTCATATATCAGGCCTTGTAACATCACAAAACATTGGTGTGTTTTTCCACAGTAACATTTATGGAATGGTTAAATTGCAAAGTTTGAAGGGAAGGAGAAGTGATGGGGCTGGGGATTAAATATTAATCACGGATGGTTATCTTTTAATGAAAATGTCTGTTGTGATCTCAACTTAGCTGGATATCATATTTGCAGTATACTACAGAAATGATTCACTATATTGGGATCTCCATATCCCCCCCCCCCCACCCTCTTGTCTATACAGTATATCGAACAGGCAGCTTGAAACACTGCAGATGTTCACTCAGGCATGTAAACAGCACAATGTCAGTCAATACTGTAAAAAATAAATTGATTTTCAGTAAGACGTGACACTTGCATGCTATTGGCTGGCTACAGACAGCTATTGCAGACATAAGTGAAGATCTGAAATAAAGGCAGCTTGTAGGACTTTTTGCATTTTGCTCAAGATGTCCAATACAATTTATACTACATATGTGTACTAAAAGGCAGTACTTACAAGGTACCTGACAATATTTTGCAGATCTTTGAAGCTGCAACTGATCAATATTTCATAAATAGCGAAACCAATGATAGCAAAACAGGATCTATGAAATGAGCTATATCAAAATTATTGTGTCTTACATTTAAAATATTTCAATTCTAATCTATGTAGACCTTAAAGGAGTTGTAAAGGAAAAAAATGTTTTGCCTAAAATTAATGTCTGCAAGGTAGACAGACAGAATAGTGTAATGATTCTGTTAAAAAACAAGTAAATACATAATAAATTCCTTCATCTATATAACCTCCGGCGTTCTAGTTTCTGTTTTCTCATTCACTTCCTGGTTTGCATTGCGGCACGCCCAGTAATTCACGCCTCCTTAAAGTCTCTAATACGTAGAGAGCGTCCTGCCGCACAGATGTAGTTCCCAGGAGGGGGCGAGCACATTTCTGACCACCGCAGTAAAGCCTCCCTTCATGGTGGTGAGTAACAATCAGACAAGCAGGAAGTGAACAGAACAGAGAAGAAAAAGAGCAACTTCTGAGCAAAAATGAACAATGAGGAAGTGAAAAGAGGAATGTCTGCAGGTAAAGGATGCTTATTATGAAAACATTTTTTTTTTCCTTTACAACCCCTTTAAGTGACACTAAACTCTGATTAAAAAAAAATATACTATATTTACAATTATGTATTCTTAACTCTATTCCATTTACTATACCTTTATGCATTCTCTGCAGAAGGCTACTTTCACATTGGGGCGTCGCGGGCATTGGCGGTAAATCGGCTCTTTAGCATTGTTTTTGCAGCACTTTTCGGCTGCTAGCGGGGCACTTTTAACCCCCGTTAGCGGCCAAAAAAGGGTTAAAACCTGCAGCGGCGCTTTGCGGGAAGTTCGGAGGCACTGCCCATTGATTTCAATGGGCAGGGGTGCTTTAGGAGCGGTGTATTCACCGCTTCTACAGCGCCTCAAAGATGCGGCTGGTTTTTGAGCGTCCTGCCAGCGCATCAAACTTTCACACTGGAGTGAGAGGAGTGGCTCTTTCAGGGTGCTTTGCAAGCGATATTTTTAGCGCTATAATGCCTGCAAAGCAACTCAGTGTGAGCTACCATACACAAATTGTCAGTTCTGATATAATCAGCTGTTAGCACTGATCACATCCCATAAAAGTGGTGTGCTAAAAAATATAAAAAATATGCCTTTGTGTTTTTTTACACACATATACACACACGCTAGACCATGTCTGTAGAAAACCACATAAGAAATAATATAATGACACCACTAACTCAAATTAGTGTAACTCTGTGCTCAATTATAGTTCAGCATGTGAACTGTTAATTAATTAGGTTCTCTACTTATCCATATATCCACACTCTATTAATTGCCTATAAAAGATCACATGCATAAAGTTCTAATTAGTGCCACAACTTAATGCTAATTAAAGTGGAATCCTGGGCTGGTTGCTGGTAACGTGTTCCACATGTGTATGATGAAAAAAACTTGATAGTGTGATATAGTTTAAACAATTTATTGTGTGAATAAAACTTAGCCCCTATTGTGGGGTGCTCACATTTCATGGGTGCTAGAGTGCACCACTCTTTACAAGCTCAGGGATACTGCTGAAGTAATGTGTCCTTTCCTTTAGCTGAGAACGCTCCACTGCCTCCTCCACCGTCCTGTCCCCTCCCCTACGCATGTCGATACTGGGATTAACTTGTATCTTCCTCAGGGGGATATCACTTTATGAATGTGATCTTCTATAGGCAATTAATATAGTGTGGATATATGGATAAGTAGAGAAACTAATTAATTAATAGTTCACACGCTGCACTATAATTGAGCACAGAGTTACACTAATTTGAGTTAGTGGTGTCATTTTATTATTTCTTATGTTGTTTTCTACAGACATATAGCCAGATTCAGTAAGATTTACGACGGCGTATCAGTAAGCGTATTCTCAAACTGAGATACGCTTAACTGTTGCTAAGATATGACCGGCGTAAGTCTCCTACGCCGTCGTATCTTAGCTGCATATTTACGCAGGCCGCTAAACATTACTATCTCCTAAAAGGTGAACTATAAATTATTAATATACAAATGCCCACTAGAGGGCATAAATCTATTGTTATTTTCCCAGAATCCATAGATCAGCACCATGGACAACAGCTACACTGTAAAATATGCTGAACAAAACAGTTGTCTAAATGTAGTGGAAAACAATCTTAGAATTATGCATTTATCTGAAACAGAAGGACCTATTAGCATATTTGATAAATAACAGTGTCACTTTAAAACATATTAACAGTCATTTAATTAAAGAGAAGTCAAGATAGCCTTGTTTTCTCACCCTTAATGACTTGCAACCAAGACACAGCCCCATGCTCCCACTTTAACACAGCTCGAAAAGCCTTTAGCATGTCCTGGATTTGTGAGGATGCACCCTCTTCTGACTGGGGGTTAGCAGGGCCAGACTTCCATCAGTGGAGACTGCAGGCACACAGCCTTTGGTGCCAAATGGAACCCCACTCCACTAAAAGCACTTATTTTCATAGAATATTGTTCCAGTGTGTAAAGAAGCTTAGGTGACATCATTGTATTTCTGATGGGAAAATTGTGGGAATCGATGTTCCTTTGTGTCATATACTAGAAGCACAGGTCCACTAAGCCTAATGGTAGGTTCAGCCATGAATGTCAGTAAGAGTTGCCAAACCAGTCATTTGGTGTTCTAAATACTGTAGTGGGCTTCTTTCAACTTTTGAAGATTTACCTGTCGTTATAAAGCACCTCCTGTGACGTGTGGTTTCTTCTTTCTTCAATTACTTTTCTGCTTATTTTAACCTTCTCACTGGCCATGGACAGCTGCAACAGCCAATTGCAGGCAGGAGCAGCGGACACGTCAGGAAGAAGTAGTGAAGATAAGTGGAAACAGGGGCATATCCACACTTTTCATACTTTTGAGGTATACAGTATGTGTGGATAGCACTTGCCAATGGCAGACTATGGAGCACACTATGTGGTAGATCCTTTAGTGGACATCTGAGTTAAAGATCTGGAATAGAGGACACATACTGCATGGCTCCTTTTGGTGAGCTTGCATTGCATGTGGGGAAGGCAGAAAGAAGCACAGTTGCCATAACGTCTGTCATAATCACAGTTGATCAGTATCCCAGCCCTCAAAATTTCCACTCGCCTGCTAGCATTTGGCGAGTGGATTAAAGCTGGGGACGAGTGATGACAGGGCTGCATGACCAACAGTCCAATCTTTGCCTACACTTAGACCCCCCCTGTGATTGGCGACTCGAAGAGGAAAGACAGAGCAGTACACAGGTGCTCTCCTTACAATTCATGGGACCTGGCAGTATGACCTCTCTGAGCCCGCCCCCCGACCAATGTAGCTGGAGACTGAGAGCAGGAAGTATTGAATGAGGTGGAGGATTGCGATGATTACCACTCCGGATGTCCCAGGTAGGCAGTGCTCACTGAACGTTGCCCTGACATGAGAGCGGCAGCCTTCCAGTTTGTGCAGTTTTCTTCTCCTTGTGCTCTATCCAAGTGTCCAGCAGTTCAGCCTGAGCACTGCGAGCAGACTGGTCTCAATGTGTGCTGTGTCAGTGTGCGCTGTGCTGTGGATCTTGGCGCTGGATTGTACTCCCTCCCACTGTGCTGCAGCTCCTCTCCTCACTGCCAGCCTGACTAAAAGGGGGAAGTGGGGACTTGCAAGCGTGGAGCCGCACACAGGGGCTCCTTATGATGAAATGGATAGGAGAGGGGGAGAGAGAGAGGAGGATGGATAGGAGTTGCAGAGGAGACAGCAAGAGAATGGGGAAGAGACGTGGTTCTAGTGCCATGTCCCTCTGGTCTTCCCCCAGTGCCCTGTCCCTCTCATCTACCCAAGTGCCATGTCCCTCTCATCTACCCCAGTGCCCTGTCCCTCTCATCTACCCCAGTGCCATGTCCCTCTGGACTGCCCCCAGTGCCATGTCCCTCTGGACTGCCCCCAGTGCCATGTCCCTCTGGACTGCCCCCAGTGCCCTGTCCAATTTTGTTAAAGTTGTAGTTGGTAATATTTAATTTTGTAACTTGATTCTGCATAAAACATTCAACAGTGTCATTCCATGAGACAATCTATAAAGGCATGTTTAGGGGCGCAATTTGGTTCGGAGCATTGTATGGATTAGGTGGGGCAACTGGTGGCGAGTAACTCTTGAGGCCTGGCTAGTAGCTCAGGGCTTGAAATTTTGAGCCCTGAGTATCCTATTAAATATCCATCAATTACTTCACTAGGAGACTTTTCTTTTATATGACTGGATACCATTACACGTGATTCCGAGAAGGTGACAACGTTTGAGACTACACATGGATAAACACTGGGAGTTGTATCTACATAGTCCTAACTGTCAATCACTTTGTATGCTAAATTGTGTTATTATCATTGTTAATCCATTTATGCTTACCTATTTGCCAACCATACTGGGTGACAAAATATTAAGTTTGCCTTTACTACTTGGTTTTGTTGCCTGTTTCCTTTGATATAGCACTACTATTGAGTACTAAGTATGCCACGTACACACGATCGGTTCATCCGATAAAAACAGACCGATGGATTTTTTCATCAGATATCCGATGAAGCTGACTTTCATCAGTCTTGCCTACACACCATCAGTTAAAAATCCGTTCGTGTCAGAACGCGGTGACGTAAAACACTACGACGTGCTGAGAAAAATGAAGTTCAATGCTTCTGAGCATGCGTCGACTTGATTCTGAGCATGTGTGGATTTTTAACCGATGGACTTGCCCACAGATGATCATTTTTTTCTATCGGTTGTTCTAAGTTTTTTCACCGATGGGAAAAAAAACGATGGGGCCCACACACAATCGGTTCGTCCGATGAAAACTGGACCGTTTTTATCAGACAAACCGATCGTGTGTACACGGCATTACTTTCAGTGATTTCCTGTGATATTGACTGTTTGTACACTCAACCTGGTGTATCAGAGGGTTCTTGAGAAGATTAAGGCAAAGAACAGAGGGCCCATCATATGCAGAGGCTCCTACAGGTGTAGCACTACACTTGGAAAATTACTAAAGCAGTTAAGAAAACTTCACACAATTGTGAAATTATTTACTTTGATTATCCAATCATGTGCAGATGAAATAGGTAAATGGAGATTTACATGGTTAGATAATTGAAGTGAATTGTCATACAATTTATTGAATGAAGATTCCCAATTCCTTTAGTAAATTACCCCTAATATATATAGGGATAGGAGGTCCTGTATATGTTACATACAGGAAATACTGGCTATTTCCCTTTAAACTGGTCCCTGGTCAGCAGTACTCACATACCAAATAGTAAGGATGTGTGGGATAGCCATCTATTCTGACTTCTGAGACAAATGTAATTGTACAGGGCGCATTACTAAACAGTTGTGATTTCTGATTACTTTTTGTATTCTTTCTGGCTGAAGGATATAAAGTGCAGGAGGCCACAGGATGTTATCCTGCTTGTAAAAAAGATAATTATATTACACAATGTACTCTATTGATTTCTGCAGCGATGCAGTGATCCTTTAAATCAGGTAGGTTAATGTAATTTTAGACAGCAATATTTATAAAGTCACAGGCTAGCGACAAAGGCTAATGTTATTGCATTATTATTTTTTCCCTTATTAAAATTGTAAGAGCCCAGAGTTCCACTTTGCTGCACAGCCAACAAATCTAGATGTTGACTCTAAAATCTATACAAACTTCACCTTTGTTCTCATTGACTTGCATATCAATTTGAACTTGACACTTTTTAAATATTAATCAGGATAATCCATTCTAAAACAACAACACAGTAAATTTTATTTACAAACACAAACGCAATAAAATTCACTTTGATGTGATCATTGACTGGCTGAAAACCTAATAATTTTACACCAAGGACAACCAACCTGTAAAACTTTCACTCTGACTGTCACTTGCTATTAGTAACTACTTCACTTAAAGTGTATTTCCACTCTTGCAGCCAAAATAATATAATACCTACTTTATATTTGATACGTGTTTTCATTCACGAAGCATAATGTTAAAAAGAAATTACTGCTTACATTTGTTTTTCTTAACCACTTCAGCCCCGGACCATATTGCTGGTTAAATATTTCTAGAGAATGCAGATATTATGGTATTTAAAAAGATATATAGTGTTGAGGAGAAAATAGAAGTATTTAATTTAGCAATAACGAAAACTTTAGATCTTCTGGCCTCAAAGAAACAGACTCAGAATATAAGATCCCCAACAAATAACCCGCTTTGGTTTAATTAGAACACTCGTACGCTAAAATGGAGTTGCAGAGCAATAGAAAAAAGAAGGAGGAAAGACCCTAATCCCATCACTAAAGAGGCATATACTGCGGCTCTAAAAAAATATAAAGCTGAAATAAAAATAGCCAAAAAAACATATTTAACATAAAAAATCAGGTTGGCGGAAAATAAGGCTGCAGAATTATTTAAAGTTGCTAATAGCCTCGCAAACCCGATCTGTTTAGACACCAAGGATGAAAGAAAAACCAAATTTTGTGTACATCAACCGTAGGGTGATAATACGGATGCACCGGTATTAGGTGTGCCACCGCCCCGATAATGTAGAATTGGACGAGGGACTAGTGAGTTGAGCTTTAAAGGCACACGATACAAAAAATGTAGAAAACTAGAAAAAATGTATTATGGGTACAGAAATATCATAGATACAGTTATAAATAGAAAAATCACGAAGTGAAATTCAATTGACAACTGGTTTACCACACATGGTTCACATTCATTGTATGATTCTAACATAAAAAGCTTAAATTCCAAAGCATAATTATAAAAACGTTATATCACAAGTGACCAGCTGGTTATCCAGAGGAACAGGAGGATTTGCTCGACATGTTGCGCGCTTTTGGAATTAGCGCTTCCTCAGGAGCATAGATATCTCATTAGAGGGTATCCCGCGTTGGTGGTAATCAACGAACGGTCTCTTGTTATCCTATCGTTGGTTGTAATTCACAGAGAAATTTACTTCAACCAAATAGGGAGGTGTAGTCATAAAATTGCAAAACCAAATTGCATGTGATGGTATGGCTGTCAATTGCTGGTAAGCAATGAACAATGAACCTCATCCAGGGATATATTCACACACTCAGCTAATACATACAGTATAGTAGACCGGACAAAAAAGGCAGATGGGTAGGTCTGTCTAAACGATCCACCTAGCTGTCCTTAATCCATGGGTATGGAAAGGGTAATGGGTGAAGGCGTTAGTCCTTAGTATTTCAATAGGGTGTATAGCTGAGTGTATCCCTGGTATAAAAGTAGCGCCAGACACCAAGGAGGAATTTTCTCCGGAATTATGTGAGAACTTAGCAGAGTATTTTAAGCAAAAAATTATAGATATAAGAAATAATATACCTGATTCTTGTTATACAGAAAGATCTCCTGTATATGAAGGGGTACGTTTTACTAGTTTTTCTGCGGTAACTAGTGTAGAAATTCTGACCATTCTTAAGTCTCTTAGAGCCTCGTCCTCTGCTCTTGATCCCTGCATTGCGCAGTTGGTGATTCTGCTGTTGCCTTGGCACCATTTATAGCAGACATTATCAATATGTCTTTTGCTATTGGAACAGTGCCGAGTATTCTGAAGCAGGCGGTTATAATCCCCCTCCTGAAGAAGTCTAACTTGTCACGGTCCGATTTAAGTAATAATCAACCAATCTCGACCCTGCCTTTTTTAGCTAAAATAATGGAGAGAGCCGTTGTGTGGCAACTTCAGCCACATTTGGAGTCTAATAATATTTTTGATGAGTACCAGTCTGGATTCCGTCCCGGTAGAGGTACAGAGACTGCTCTGATTAAAGTTAAGGACGATTGCCTCTGGACCTTGGACAGCAATGAGGCTTCTGCGTTAGTACTGCTGGATCTGTCGGCTGCATTCGATACCATTGATCATGCCAGACTGTTGGAGAGGCTGGTGTCTGTGGCCGGGCTCGAGGATATGGCACTGACATGGATGAAAATAAAAAAGAAAAGTGCGGCGCTAGGTATGATATAGCTTGACCTATAATCAAGAGAATAAAGTGTAAGAGGGCATATAAGTGTCCCTAGGTGATGATGAATATCCCTCTACAGATATAAAAGAATCAATACATCAATGATCATGTGCATATGAATATAACACAATGTGCAAAAACAGGGTGGTATAAATCAAAACAGAACCACAGTAAAAATAAATATAAAGTAGTTCAACACACAATGATGGGGTAACACCCCATGTGACCAATAGACAAGAACGTCCCACTGTGCGGCTATGCCGGAAGCATGTGAGATAAGTCGCAATGATCAGAAACATCCCGCTATGCGACTATGCTGGAACATGTAAATTGGGTCACATCAAGTTGGAAGTATAGGGGTTCACTGGTGGGTCCAACATGTAATCCAAACACAGCCAAGATTTGTGAGAAATGGATACTCTTACCAGACGTGGTGGACACACACGCCAGCGGCGGTGTGTCAAACAGGCAAAAATGAAATCCTCGGAGTGGTGGCGTCCACAAAGGAAGGCGATGAGACTTCAGGGAAATCGTTGCTATTCCACGTCATTGGGTATTTGATATCCAGGATGAGATGCGCAGGAATGGAAACTCCTCATAGAGAATGGTGAGAGAAGGTACTCATATGATGGAACATGGAAAAAAAAAAAAAGAGGCTCCACATAGTGTAATTAAACCCAAATGGGAGGTAAAAAAGCCTTTATTGGCATAGATAAAAACAATAAAAATACAAGTCCCTCTGAGAAGGCGAGTACACGTGATCACAAAAAAATATATATAGCAGAGCGTGGTAAATAGGTAGCTGTAGTAGGCTATGTACCCGACATGTTTCGAGCGATGGCTCATCAGCTGGGGCATAAACCTACTGACCTAAACCACGCCATTAATATACTCTGCACAAACATTTAAAACAATCATAACATAGATTAAAAACAGCTGCTGGTCAGAGACACCTATTTTGGGATTGTAGCCAATCATAGTGGAGAGGTATGGGATACTCCTCCCATCAACGGCCATAATCCACCACTCACTGTAGTGCAACACACGACACATGTACTTTAGGGATAGCCATTGGTCCAGTTAGCGCTGTGGGGGACGTCCGCGCCATAACGCTCACCCGCAATGACGCAAGGACGGTGTATCATCCCCCAATGTATGCGCTCCAACCTGGCCAGCGGCAGGAAACGTCTGCGTCATCACGCTCACCCATGACGACGCCAGGACGTTATGCCACCTCCCAGCTCCTGCGCTACAAACTGGTCGACAGCCAGATGTTTCCAGGGCATGTGCAAGGTATACTACTACGTCATCACGCAGGCGCCCCCTGATGTTATTGTTGGTGCAGGCAGCTACACTTACCATTTCCTTGCACAAGTAGCGCAATTTTTTTCCTTTTTCTTTTTTCTTTTTTCTCACTGACATGAATGGCCTCATTCCTGTGAAATAGGGCTCAGAGGGTAAGACTGGGGACGTATTACTCATCTGATAGTTCCCTGTCTTGCGGGGTCCCTCAGGGTTCGGCTTTATCGCAGATCCTGTTTAATATCTATATTAGGCCACTGCTGTACATCATCCGGCGCCATACCCTCAGCTTTCAAGTCTATGCAGACAACACGCAGATTTACTTTAAGCTGCCCAAGAATGAGGAAGTCCAGGTGGATCTGGCATCCTGCTTAGAGGAAATACAGTCCTGGATGGGAGCCAATTATTTAAAAATTAACCGCTCCAAAACGGAATGTATTATTATTAGCAATCAGAGCAAAAGTAGTTTGACTGATTTTCCCTCTTGGCCGGTCTCGTTTATTCCATCTCCGTCACCGGCTACCCAGGTCCGGGACTTGGGAATCATTTTGGATTCCAAATTGACACTGAAGGCGCAGGTAAATCAGGTGGTAAGTTCATGTTACTACCAACTGAAACTTCTGCGTTCCACATTCCATTTTATTGATGTACCGGATAAAGTCCCCATGGTCAATACTGGACTATTGTAATGCTTTATATATGGGGCTTCCAAAAACCCTCTTGCACAAGTTCCATCTGATTCAAAACGCTGCAGCTAGGTTATTAACAGGCGTGGGTCGCCGGGATCACATTACACCATCTTTGAAAGCCCTGCACTGGCTACCCATTGCTGCTGAATGGGTTTTGTTTAAAGTGGGTTGTATTGTCCACAAAGCCATCCATGGGAAAGGCCCAGGGTACCTGCAAGAAAAATTCACCTACTATGTTCCTAGCAGATCATTAAGATCTGCTAATCAGGCTAATTTGATTATCCCTAAATTTAGAAAAACAAAATGTGGAGGGAGGACGTTGGATGTACAAGGATCAATATTTTGGAATTCTTTACCTCTATATATGAGACTTGAGAAGGATCTATTAAAGTTCAGGAAGTTTTTAAAAACTTTTTTATTTTCTCAAGTGTGGCCCTATTTAGGGTCAGATATTAGTATTATTTTTAGTCTTTTTAAGTTTTATTACATGATTTTATGATTGTTACTGTCTACTGGAATGAGAGATCTTTTTTCTGTATATGAATATGTTGGTTCTATGAGTGCATCGAGGCCTTTGGTTAATGACTGCGCTCTCAATAAGCATTTTAATAAATAAATAAATAAATAAATAAAGACCAGGCCACTTTTTGCGATTCGACACTGCATCGCTTTAACTGACAATTGCGCGGTCGAGCGATGTGGCTTCCAAACAAAATTGGCGTCCTTTTTTTCCCACAAATAGAGCTTCCTTTTGGTGGTATTAGGTCACCTCTGCGGTTTTTAGTTTTTGCGCTATAAACAAAAATAGAGCGACCATTTTGAAAAAAAATTATATTTTTTACTATAATAAATATCCCCCAAGAATATATAAAAAAAACATTTTTTTCCCTCAGTTTAGGCCGATACGTATTCTTCTACATATTTTTCGTAATTTTTTTTCGCAATAAGCGTTTATTGATTGGTTTGCGCAAATGTTATAGCGTTTACAAAATAGGGCATAGTTTTATGGCATTTTTATTAATATATTTTTTTTACTAGTAATGGCAGCAATTAGCAATTTTTATCGGTACTGTGACATTATGGCGGACACTTTGGACACTTTGGACACATTTTTGGGACCATTGGCATTTTTATAGCGATCAGTGCTATAAAAATGCATTGATTACAGGCATACCCCACTTTTAAGTACACAATGGGGTTTATTTACTAAAGCTGGAAAGTGAAAAATCAGGCTCACTTCTGCATAGAAACCAATGAGCTTCTTACCCCAGCTTGTTCAATTAAGCTTTGGTTATAAAACCTGAAAGCTCATTGGTTTCTATACAGAAGTGAGCCTGATTATGCAGATTCCAGCTTTAGTAAATAAACCCCATTGTGTACTTAAAAGTGGGGTATGCCTGTACTATAAAAATGCCACTGGCAGGGAAGGGGTTAACACTAGGGGGCAAGGAAGGGGTTAAGTATGTTCCCTGGGTGTGTTCTAACTGAAGGGGGGATGGACTGATTAGGGGAAATGACTGATCGCTGTTCATACATTGTATGAACAGACGGTCAGGCATTTCTCCCCCTGACAGGACCGGGGGAACCTGTAACGAGCGATCGCGGGTGCCCAGCGGTGATCACGACTGCCGGGCATGCGCATCGGCGTCAGGGGCGAGCGGGGGGCATGCGCACCCCCTATTGGCTGCTCGGCGAGATGACGTATAGCTACGTGATCTCGCCCAGCAGAGCCGACCTGCCGCCGTATAACTGCGGCGGCTGGTCGGCAAGCAGTTAAACTTAAAAACGTTGCTTTTCCTCTGCTGTTCAGAGAGGGTTGGGAAGGTAATTTTTACCATAGTTAACCTCTATAGAGAGACCATGCCACAGACATCTTGGCACTGGCACTTTCCATGGAGGTGAATCAGAGCGGCTCCTTTACCACCTCAAAAGGGCCCATGCAGGGGGATTATGATTTGATCACTGCAGAGGTGACCAAGCTCCCCAAATCCAGAATTAAAATGATAGCTGATAAGGTTATACATCAAGGCATTCTACATCTTAAACAAGAATAGCAAACTGAACCACACAGAACCATTGAAGCTGAGCACAGGATATCCCCATTAGAAGATGCATTGGAGCAGACACGGGTTAAACTTTTTGAAGTTACTAAAGCATGGTGAATCTGCCAAGATTCAAACCGCCTATGGCTAGCCTAAGCATAAAAACACCATTCTAGCAGAGCGCTGGATGACTTGAAAAACCACTTATGCAGAAATAATATCAGAATTATAGGTCTGCCTGAAAGCTTCAATCCCTCCTCCTTGGCTGAACTGCTTGTCCCATATTCCTGAGATTCTGGGTCTTTCTGGCCCCTGCATTTTGAAAAAGGCCCACAGACTGGGCATGCGTGGCTCAGGATTTAAATCCCCTTGTCCAGTGATTGTAAAATATCTCAACTTTGCTGACAAGACCTCTATGAGTGAGTGAAAAAAAGAAAAAAAAAAACTTATATAGTGCAACATGCTTCATGCTTTTATGCTTCAATGATACCCTAAAGTGAATTCCTTATCATTGGAAGGCAATAAACACCTCATATTTGCAGATTATTCTGCAGAGGTGACCCACAGACATAAGGCACTTGGTGGGTCTGCTCCACATTATTTCGCCAGAAGATCAGATTTGCACTGGCCTACCCTGCAACTCTGTGATTTTAATCTCCAGATCAGCAGCTTTGCTCTTTCCAGGAACCACTGTGGAAGGTAAAGCCCAAGGGGGGTAGCTTGCGGGCATGCCCCTGTGTGATACAGTGGCGGCCATAGCCGTCAAGTGTATCACTCAGCCCCGCTCCCGGCATGCCTTATCATTGATTTGATTGAAAGCTGTGGGAGCCAATGGCTGCGCTGCTATCAATCTCCAATAACGAGTCGCCTCAAGCTGGGGGAAGCCATCGCGTAATCACGCCCATTGAGTTTCTTGATTCAGGTAAGTAAAATGGGGGGCCCGAGAGTGCAAGGTGTTTTTTCACCTTAATGCATAGGATGCATTAAGGTGAAAAAACAAGAAGCTTTACAACCCCTTTAAAATGCATTAACCACTTCCATACCAGGCACTTACGCACCTTCCTGCCCAAGCCAATTTTCAGCTTTCAGCGCTGTCGCACTTTGAATGACAATTGCATGGTCATGCTACACTGGACCCAAACATTTTTTTTATAATTTTGTTCCCACAAATAGAGATTTATTTTGGTGGTATTTGATCACCTCTGTGTTTTTTTATTTTTGCGCAACAACTAAAAAAAGACCGAAAATTTAGAAAAAAATTAAGTTTTTATTTTTTTCGGTAAATTTTTTTGTAAATAAGTACGTTTTCTTCTTCAATTATGGGCACTGATATGGCGGCACTGATGGGCACCAATTAGGTGGCACTGATGGGCACCGATGAGGCGGCACTGATGGGCACTGATAGGCGGCGCTGGTATGCGGCACTGATGGGCACTCATAGGCAGCACTAATGGGCACTCATAGGCGGCACTGATGGGCACTCATAGGCGGCACTGGGCACTCATAGGTGGCACTGATGGGCACTTATGGGCGGCACTGATGGGCACTCATGGGCGGCACTGATGGGTACTTATGGGTGGCACAGATGGGCACTGATAGGTGGGCACTGGGCATGGATGGGCACTGAGAGGTGGCACTGATGGACACTGAGGGGTGGCACTGATGGACACTGAGGGGTGGCACTGATGGCATTGCTGGGCATCACTTATTTATCCCATATTGTGCCAGTCAGTGCCCATGTTGCCAGTCAGTGCCCATTTGTGGGCACTGATTGGCATCTATTGTTCTAATTTTTTTAATTGTTTTTTTATTTGCCCCCCTTCCCTGGTGATCCTGGCGGCTTCCCTGGTGGTCCAGTGTGGGCATCCGAGGGGGGGCTGCGCTGATTAATAATCAGCGCGAACCCCCCCTGTCAGGAGACCTGCCGATCGGCTCTCCTCTACTCGCGTCTATCAGATCAACGGCTTTCTGTTTACATCATGATCCGCCAGAGGCTCTTTACCAAGATCGGAGATGTAGGGTGTCAGACTGACACCCCACATCACCGATCGCCGCTCGCGCGCACCGCCATGTTATCCTGCAGGACGTCAATAGACGTCCAGTCAGGATTACACAACCACTTCAATTTACTATTGACCGGGCGGGAATTGGTTAAGGTAAATAAAAGTTTAGGACCACTTTAAATAGCAGCCAGACTTTCTGGTCTCTATGGTGATTTCACAGGACATATAATGATGGGTCTGTAGAAGGAAGATTCTGTTTGCTCATAATATGATAGAACATTTTACTCTGTTAAAACTTTTTTTTACCGTGGTGGACTTTCATACATTTATAAAAATGACTGAGATGTCTATTGTAGTGTGAATTCCCCTGTAATCTAAAGATGAGCTTTGAAAATGTTAGTTATACCTAGAAACACGGTAGAAACCAAAGAATCAATATGACCCCTTCCTGCCTCACTTGTGACAATTGCATAGTATAGGGCTAGCAGCATGCCAAAAATCTGGAGCTTAGAAACAGTATGAGATGGAAAATTTCTTGTCATCGCTGCTTTCTAGTTCCTTTTTCATAGAAGAGAATGATCACTGTACTGTCCGCACAATACACTGAGCTGTAATGGATGCAGCAGCTTGGAAAGCATGATTGTCCTTTCAAGGTTGGGGATATACTGCCATTAGCTTTGTGATATTCTGAGTCTCTGGACAAACTAACATGTATTCAAATTGGTATTAAAGGGTCAACTTAAAAAAAATAAAATAAATACAAACATGGTATACTTACCTGCTCTGTGCAGTGTTTTTGCACAGAGCAGCCCTAATTCTCAGTGCACCTCCCCACTCACCAGTGACCCCAATATCAAGCTGCTCGCACTGGGGGGGGGGGGGGCACTGGTGCATGCTTGCTCCTGAGCCCTGCTCTATGCATCCATAAGACACATAGAGCTGTGACTCGGCCCCGCACATGCTCTCTCCTCATTGGCTCACTGGCTGTGATTGACAGCAATGGGAGCCAATAGCTCCCCCAGTATGAGATGGAAAATTTCTTGTCATCGCTGCTTTCTAGTTCCTTTTTCATAGAAGAGAATGATCACTGTACTGGCCGCACAATACACTGAGCTGTAATGGATGCAGCAGCTTGGAAAGCATGATTGTCCTTTCAAGGTTGGGGATATACTGCCATTAGCTTTGTGATATTCTGAGTCTCTGGACAAACTAACATGTATTCAAATTGGTATTAAAGGGTCAACTTAAAAAAAATATTTTGTTAGGTTGTTACAGCATTTAGACACTTTATAAAATAGAAAGTGACTGGGGCCATCTTAAGTGTGGGCATCATGAAGCCAGACTGTATGACTTCCTGGATTTCAGCCTTGCAGATCTCGCACATGCTCAGTGCTGCACAAGCAGTGTAATAGGTTTCAGATCAGGTTTCAGCACCTGTACTGTCCAAGTCACATGATTCTTCGAGACTGGGGAGTGCACAGACTCCTGGAAAGTTACACCCACTACATTCCCAGGAGTCTGGGCGGTGTAGGTTAAGCACCTAGGTGCAGGAAGAGGGAAGATTATCTATTCTGCCTAGCAACAACACTTTGAATGCATCTAAAAAAAAAAAAAAATTCTTAAAGGACTAATGAATTTTTTTTAAAACTACTGATGTAATGTTATATTTATGGGTGGAATTCCACTTTAAGAAATTGGTCCCATTGGACAGGAGTGTGGCCAGTGGAAGCAGATCACATAACAACCAGTCCTAACTATACAGTTCCCACACCGGACCCTCCATCTTGAGGTCAGTTACCCTGCATATATGCCTTAAATAATGGGAAGTGACACACATGCAAGGGAAACCGTGCCACAAAATATATTACCCCCCACATACAGCAGCCAAGGCTTAAAGCGACAGAACATTTGAACATATTATATCTCCTGGGGGGTTACTTTGCGGGCATGCTCCCGAGTCATTCATTCCGCGTCCATAGCTGCCGAATGTATAACTCGTCCCCGCCCCCCAGCGCCCGCGTCATTGGCTTTGATTGACAGCAATGGGAGCCAATGGCTGCGCTGCTATCAATCTATCCAATCAAGAGCTGGGACCCCGTGGAGAGAGGGACAGCGTGTCCCCGCCGAGGAGAATTCGGGGGTCAGGTCAGTAAAACAGGGGGCTGGAGGGCCAGTGACTGCCAGGTTTTTTTTTCACCTTAATGCATAGGAAAAAACACAGGGGTTTACAAACCCCTTTAAAGAATTAAGTATGACCAAATCTTTCTTGGCCCTTATTCTCCTGTAGGTCACAGGAGTGTTCTTAGTTCTGCATTCCTGTTACCTCTAGGTCTTTAGGCCACTGTCGGCTGACGTCACTCAGCTGGTCCAGGTTCTGCTTGAATCCTGACAATAATGCCTGACTGGCAGCTGGCTCAGCCTCCTAACAGGCAGCTGAGAGCCTAAGCAACCCTCTCCTACACCCTCCACAGCCTGCCGTTGCAGTGAGTGCTGGATGAGGAGAGCACAGAGCGGACCTGAAAACTGAGTGATCAGTGGTCATAAATCGCTCAGTTCTTTGTGTAGAGGCGGATTGATGCTGAATCCACCTAGGTGAGTATGAGGCCTCATGCACACTGAACATTTTTACAGCAGCTGTTTTTGGCTTCAGACGTTTTTCTCCTACAGTCAATAAACTCCCCATCATGTTATCCTATGTGTCCATGCACACATAGGCTGTTATCAGCAGTTTTTGACTGGGGCTTTTTTGGCTTAAAAAAAAACTAGTGGGTTCTGAGAGGAGTTTTTTAGCTGTTTTTAGCTGTAAAAACTCTCTAACGTAAAAAAAAATAAAAAATCTGACAAACGCAGATAAACGTTCAAAAACGTTACTCACCAGTGTCTTTGGATGTCTTTGATCCATTGAAAAAAAAAACGCTAACGCGGAAAAAAACTAAAAAACGCAAAAAAACGCTATTGCAAAAACTTTGAAAAACTCACTGCAAAGCTATTGGCGTTTTAATAACTTTTTTTTTAACGCCCAGTGTGCATGAGGCCACCGGGGCAGATCCACAAAGAGAGTACGCCGGCGTATCTACTGATACGCCGGCGTACTTTCAAATTTCCCGCGTCGTATCTTTGTTTTGAATCCTCAAAACAAGATACGACGGCATCTGGGTTAGATCCGACAGGCGTACGTCTTCGTACGCCTTTGGATCTTAGATGCAATTCTTCGGTGTCCGCTGGGTGGCGTTCCCGTCGTTTTCTGCGTCGAGTATGCAAATTAGCTATTTCCGACGATCCACGAACCTACAAGCAGCCGTCGCATTCTTTTACGTCGTCTCTAGTCGGCTTTTTTCGGCGTATAGTTAAAGCTGCTATCTGGTGGCGTGCGCAATGTTAAGTATGGCCGTCGTTCCCGCGTATAATTTAAAAAATTTTCGTTTGCGTAAGTCGTCCGTGAATCGGGCTGGACGTAATTTACGTCCACGTCAAAACAATGACATCCTTGCGACGTCATTTAGCGCAATGCACGGCGGGAAATTTAGGGACGGCGCATGCGCAGTTCGTTCGGCGTGGGGACGGGCTTCATTTAAATGAAACACGCCCCCTACTCGCCGCATTTGAATTGCGTGCTATTAGGCCGCGAGAGATAGACTACGCCGCCGTAATAGACTACGGCACAAATTCTTTCTGGATTCGAACCAAACACAAGTAAGTTACGACGGCGTATCGTATCTCAGATACGCTGCGCCGGGGCAGATCTTTGTGGATCTGCGCCTGAATGTTTTCAGTTTTTTTTTAATCCTGCACTTGTCTTTTACATTTTCTTGCTGTTGCTGCAACTGTTTAGAAGCTGGATCTATTGATAGCCCTATCAGTGAATAGCTACAACTAGCTCCACCTGTGGCCCCTTAAGCCCCGTACACACGATCGGAATTTGACTTTTTCCATTGGAAATTCCAACCGTGTGTATGCCCCATCGGAGTAATTCCATCGAAAATTCCGATGAATTCCATCGGAGTTTAGATAGAGAACATGTTCTCTTTTACTCCGATGGAATTCCGATGTGATTTTGGTCGACATTGCTGCAACTGCAGAAGCATATGGAAATTATGTAAACCCCACTGAATCTTTCCCACACCTTCAAACACTGTCTACCAGGAGAGGGATCCAACTTTCCAGCTGCATTTTCCATTAAAAAGAGACAAATTACATTCCTTCCAAGACATTTAAAATGCCAACATGCAGCGCAATTGCCTGTTTCACTCTGAAAGGAAAAAAAAATCAAGAGGCTTTAGATGGATTTTAACATACAGAAGCAGCACAGGCTTTTAGTAATGTGGTAGAGGTCAAGGTATAACATTGATATGAATGATATTTTTTCCCTTTGTTAAAACACAATTTTGCAGCAATTTTGGCTTTTTCTCTGTCAGTAACATTCAGTCAGCCAGTAGAGGGCAGTGTCACCTTGCTGTCTGTTATACAGAGAATACATAAGAGAAAAGATCATTGTCACTTCCAAATCCAAGTTTTGCAGCATTTTACCATTAGGATATTTTAGAGTTATATAATTGCAGGATAAACAGAATAATTAAAGTATTGCAATGGTAAAGGATGTCCTCATGCCCCAGGTTTCTTAACTTAGAAACTGAGTAGTTATTCTTTATTACGCCCTTCTGGAAAGAAATCAAAATGGTAGCAGCATGTTTTTGTTGTATTTAAAAAAAAAAGAAAATACTAAGTGAGTGAATATTAAATTGCCTGCCGTTTCATTATAGGTTTTCATGCTGTGAAACTACCATCTCAACAAATTTTGCTCCTCAATAATAATGTTCAGTCGTGGCTTGAAAAACAGCCGTCAAAACTCATCATTGTGTGGAATAGAGCTAATAGAAAACTGCAAACGTTTAATTGTATTTCTGTTCTATGACAAAAGCTCAACTGAAAAATAATTTAAAAAAAAGCACCTGATACCTTATTTTGCATTTGACAGTCCACGTTTCTGTTATCCCACTTACAGCTCACAACAGCATACAGTACATAGTCACATTTTTATTTATATTACATTACAGCAAAACATACAAGTACATAGTGGCAGATTATATTTTGAGTGGGCATTTGTCTGGGATCCCAGACTTAGTCTAGGTTCACATTGGAGCGATTTTTCATGCGATTTAAGAGCTCAAACCGCATGACAAGTCGCAGCCTATTGGAGTCAATGGCACCGTTCCAGTCGGTGCGACACTGATTTTGCTGTGTGGCACCGATTTGCAAAAGTAGTTTCTGTACTACTTTTGCCGATTTCAGCTGTGACTTCAATAGGCATCTGTGCATGAAGCCACACAGATGTCTATCAAGTAGCACCTGAAATCGCGTTGACCTTGCTACTTTGAAAGTGAAGTAGCACAATTTCAAAGTAGCATTAATGTGAACCAGGCCTAAAGTGTTACTAAACCCACAACAGTAAAATCAGTCTGTTTATGCACTAACGCATGCTTGTTATGCTACTCACCGCCTTGTGTAAAAAGGCTGTTAGATTCTGTCTTCTCTGATCCTCCCCTTATTTTACTGTCCCCAATCCATATCCTAATAGAACAGAGCATTGGAGTCAATCTGCACATGCTCAGTTTGATGTGTATTGCTAGAGTGCTTTTTATTGTAGCACCATCCCCGAAGGAGCTGCTGGTTTGTTTTAGGTGGCATGTTACCTCTGTCTCTCCGCCGTCTAGGGTACTTGATGAGAGTTGTAGTAAATGGAATGTCCACACAACAGGTGTCTTTTCTGTGCTTAAATTACCCATCCTGGGTAAAAACGGTAGAACTTGGTGAAGAATAAAGAGATAGCAGAAATTAAGAATCAGGCCTCGTACACACGACCGAGTTTCTCGGCAAAAACCAGCAAGAAACTTGCTGGGAGAATTTTTTTTGCCGAGGAAACCGGTCCTGTGTACATTTTCGTTGAGGAAACTGTCGAAAGACTCGACGAGCCAAAAAGAGAGCATGTTCTCTATTTCCTTGATGGGAATGGAGAAAATTGGCTTGTCGAGTTCCTCGACAGCCTAACAAGGAACTCGACGAGGAAAACGATGTGTTTCGCCCGTCGAGTTTCTCGGTCGTGTGTACGAGGCTTAACAGATTCAGGTGTATGTAGATGGGAAACAGTCCTGCTTCCAACGACAACTTCTGTTTCACCACTCTAGCTGGATTGGGTATAGTGCATCCGGACAGGCCTCTCTCACCAGCCTGGCAACTGGAATGTCACTCGGTACTTGGGGCCAAGTCTCTGCCACAGATCCTCCCAATGGTTGAAAATAATGGAGACAATAATGGTCCGGAATCCTCCTCAACAGATTCAGCACACGGATCTCCTTCAGGTAGCCTTGGTTAGGTTTCCGACTGATAGGCGACCACGTCCAGCCTCTCAGTACCCGGTTTCCCTGGTCCCCGATGGATGGTCAGACCCCTCTTGGAACACCAGCCTCTCTTGGCACTCCTCAGGCAGACTCTCCACCGGACAGCTTCCTCCAAAAGGATGTACAGCTCAGGACCTACTATTCTTTTATATTGGCTTTTTTTTTTTTTTTTTCACTTCAGACATCAACCTCATAGAGTATGCGTTTATACGCTCATGTTCCGTTTGCCAGCCCTTTGCGTCTCTGATCAGGTTTCGCATCATTAGTGTAGTTTATTTTTCTTACATTTGCTTTTTTCTTTCCGAGATGTGTAAATGTATATATACCCTTTTTTTTTTTTTCCTTTTCTTTGTTGTGTATATATTATGGTATTTACTCCTTCATTTACTTAATTAAAGTCTCATAGAAAAAAAACAAAAAACAATTTTTCAGTTCCTTTACCTTATCCCAATTTCTCCCTCCCCCCTCTCCCTCCCCACCCTCCCCCTTTCTCACCCTAGACAATCCGGAGTATCTCCTGATGCCTTCAACTCTGTTTTTAATTTATCTTTAGGTCTCAGCCCTAAGTTTTTCTGCATAACTCCAGGATCTCTTGAAACCCCTCCAATTGTCCCACTTCTTATCTTGGACTATACTATTTCCTGCCACTTCTTCTCTCAGTTCTTCCATTCTGTAAGTCTCTTCCACAGAGTCTATCCACTCCCAGGTATGGGGGCAGTCTATCTCCTGCCATCTTCTCGGTATTATCCTTTTGGCGGCATTTAATAGGTGTGGGACTAAGGTTTTCTTATATTTTTTGATTTTTTCCTCACCCCCATGGAACAATATCACCCAAGGATCCAACTTAATTTTTTCTTTTGTAATCTCTTCTATACATCTCAGTATTTTTTTCCAAAACTCCTCGACCTTAGGGCATTTCCACCAGAGATGAGCCATTGTACCCGGAGATCCACATCCCCTCCAGCACTCTCCCGTTTGTCCTTCGTTAAATTTAGATAATTTGTCCGGAGTCATGTACCATCCGGTCAAGCATTTGTAGCTCATCTCAGCTGTGCGGCTATCTATTGCCGAGGAATGGGCCAGTGTCAGTATTTTTTTGATTGTGGCCCTATCTCGCTTTGATCCAAGTTCCCTCTCCCATTTTTTGATGAAAGGAGGAACCATCTGCTCGTCCACCTTTAGCAAAATCTTATATAATTTTGAGATAGTTCCCTTGACCTTTTCCGATGTACATATTTTTTCCAGTTCGGATAGCTGCTCCCCTGATCTCAATGGGTGCTGTAATCTTTGTATAAAATGGGCCAGCTGATGGTATCTCCATTCATCTATTTCCAAAAAACAATCTTTTTTTTCTTTTAATTCTTGTAGTGTTACAATGTGCCCATCTTTTATTACATCCCTTAATTGGGTAGTGTCTTTTTTTATCCAATTTCCTCCAATCTGTGCTTTACCCGGTGCAAAATAATCATTGTTTTTCAGTGCCAATAAAGGTGAGTTAAATTCCTTTTCTATTTTTTTGTAACTAGAATCCCAAATTTTTAGTGCATTTTTAGTTATCTCGTGTGTATTCTTATCAAGTGTCCTATATTTAGGTGGGTTCCATATAATCTTATCTAAACTTGCCTTTGACATTTCGTTTTCAATGTTAACCCATCTCTTTTCCTTACTGGCCCTAACCCATTCCACCACCCTTGACAAAACCACAGCCTCGTAGTATGTTTTAACGTCTGGTACTGCTAATCCCCCCTTATTTTTAGGTTGTCTTAAGGTTTGGAAGGATACTCTGTGTTTCTTATTTCTCCAAATGAAGTTCATGATCTGTTTTTTAAGGGCTGAGAAGAGTGTTCTGGGCAAACTTATAGGTATCATCTGGAACTTGTACGTAATCTTTGGTAAAATTACCATTTTACAGAAATGTATTCGTCCTATCCAGGATATCGGTCTGCTTTTTATCCTCCCAATTTCTTCCCTAATTTCGTTTAACAGGGGGATAACATTTTTCACGTACATTTTTTCCATTGATTTAACTAGAAAAATACCGAGGTACTTGAGTGCTTTTACCCAGGAGAAGCAATATTTCTGTTTTAGATCCCTTTCCTCTCGTCCATTGATATTAATACTTAGAATCTCGGTTTTAGCTACGTTGATTTTAAAATTTGATATTTCTCCGTATGACATGCATAAGTCCAGTAATTTTGGAATTGAGATTATAGGGTCTGACAAATAGAAGAGTACGTCATCTGCAAATGCTGAGAGTTTATGTTCGTCCTCTCCTATTTTAACTCCTCTTATGTCGGGGCTCTTGCGTATCCTGGCTAATAATGGCTCCAGGGAGAGCACAAATAGAAGTGGGGAAAGGGGGCATCCCTGTCTGGTTCCGTTTTTCATTATCAGGTCTTGGGATAGGCTACCATTTATTTTTATTTTTGCCCTCGGTTCCTGGTAGAGAGTTGTTATCCACTCCCTCATCCTCTGTCCAAACCCCATTTCATCCAGGGTGCGTAGCATGAATCCCCAGTCTACCCTGTCGAATGCCTTCTCCACATCTATCGACAGGAGTAGACTGGGGGTTCCGTTTGTTTTCATATTTTGCATTATCAATAATGCTCTAACTCCATTGTCCCTCCCTTCCCTTCCCTGGATGAACCCTGTCTGGTCAGGATGTACCATCTTTGCCATTTCCCGTTTTACTCTCTCGGCCAATACCTTTGCGAATAATTTTACATCTGTATTTAGCAGAGATATTGGTCGATATCCTGAACAATCTCCTTTATCCTTGCCTTCCTTGGGGATAACTGTTATAATGGCCTCTGAGGCCTCCCGACTCAACCCGAAGTCTTTGCCCAATCCATTAAAATATTGGCATAATTTTGGTAAGAGGATCTCCCTACACTTTTTGTAGTACAGGGTGGTGAAACCGTCGGGTCCCGGACTTTTGCCCACTGCTGTATTGGCTAGTGCAAAATTGATCTCTTTTTCTGTTATTGGTCTGTCCATGACTAATGCCTCGCTCCTGTTTATTTTTGGCAGACCAGCTTCCCTTAGGAATTCTACAGTTTTATTTATTTTTTCTCCCTCCTGTCCGTTTTTTTGTTCTACTGAGTAAAGTTTCTCATAGTATAGCCTGAAAGTCTCCGCAATTTCCTTTGTTGTTTGCATCGTCTCTCCTTTTTCGTTTTTAATTTTATCTATATAATTTTTTGATTTCTTTTTCTGCACCATTCTTGCTAGATGTTTATTAGTTTTATTTCCCCACGTGTATCTTTCCCTAGCGATTAATTTGAATTCCTTTCGGGTTTCTTGATCCATAATATCTTTTAATTCATTTCGTTTGTTGACCAGTTTCAAGTAAAGATCTTGTTGCTTCCCTATTTTTTTATGTTCCTGTTCTAAGAGGAAGATTTCTTCTATTAATTCTTCCTTTTTCCTATTTTTTTCTTTCTTTTTCCTTGCTCCTTCCGAAATCAAGGTTCCTCTTATCACTGCCTTGTGGGCATCCCACAGTGTTGCCACCGACACTCCCTCCATCTCGTTTAACCTAAAATACTCTTCCAGCTCTTTTTTTACCCTTGTTAAACTGGTCTCTTCTATCAATAGATGTTCGTCTAACCTCCAGTTTTGTTTAGGCCTTGTATTACCTGAAATTTCTATTATAATACTAACTGGTGCATGGTCAGAAATCGTCATCGTTTCTATTTTTGTCTCAACCACCATATCCAGGGTCCTATGATCGACCAGTATATGGTCAATCCTTGAATAAGTCCCATGGACCGGGGAGTAAAATGTGTAGTCTCGTTGGTCCGGGTTAAAGGCTCTCCAGGCATCAATCAATTGACTCCTAAATAAGGCGTCCCTGAGCTTTCTCAGCTGTCCGTCCCGGACGCTCGATGTCTGAGATGTTTTATCTATTTTTGGGTTTATACATAGGTTAAGGTCTCCTCCTATGATTACTCTTCCCCTCCTGAAGTCTGTCAGTTTCCCTAGTATTCCCAAGAGAAATTTTATCGGTAATGCATTTGGAGCATAGACATTTACCAGAGTGCATTCTAATCCTTCCAATTTTCCTCTCAAAAAGAGGAATCTCCCCTCTGGGTCTGTCAGTCTGTCGGCCAACTCAAAACGTACCCTTTTTGAAATTCCAATTGCTATTCCTCTAGCTCTCTTGGAGATAGTGTCTCCGTAGTACCACGTGGGGAGGTCTGGGGCATATAATCTAATATTCGATCCTTGGGTGATATGCGTTTCCTGTAAAAAGGAGATGTCTGCTTTATATCCCTTCACTTCCTTGAGCACCTTATGTCTATTGGTTGGGCTATTGAGACCTTTCACATTATAGGATATACATTTGATTTGTGGCATCCTTGATCTTCCCCTTTTTTTTTTCTGATTATTTTGGTGAGATATATCTTTTCCCCCCCCCCTCCCTCCCTCCCCCCTCCCTACCTCCGTCCCCCCTCCCTCCTCCCCCCCTCCCCCCTCTCCCCTTTCCACACCCCCCCTCCCTCCCCCCTACATCCCCTTTAGGCCAATTATTGACCTCTGGACCATCCTCCATGTCTGATCCAGATCCCTCTAGGTGGGGTCCTGGGGTTGCCTCCCCCCCCGGTCTGATCGTAAAGCGGGGGTTGGGGGGGATGGGTATAACACCCACCACCACAGATCACAGAAGAAAACAACGAAAATCTAAGAAAGGGCCATTATGGGTTAACTCATTATTTTCCTCCCTTGCCCTTTACTCCTCTATTCCCATCCTGGTAGGTCGGGAATCTGAATATCTAATTTTTTACAGAACTCTTCCAATTCCTCCGGGAATCTCAGCGTTGCTGATCTCCCGTCTTTTGTACCGACCAGACATGCCGGAAAGCCCCAAGTATATTTGACGTTTAGGTCTATCATCCGTTTTAAAAGTGGTTTTAACACTCGTCTCCTTGCCAGGGTCTCAAGTGATAGGTCGGGGAATATCTGTAGCTCTGTCCCTTCATAAACTATCGGGGATTGTCCTCTTAGTTTCTTCCACACTATTTCTTTGTCCTCGTAGAGTCGGAATCTAATTATAACGTCTCTTGTTCGCTCCGCCCTCGCTCTCTGCGGGTTCCCCACTCGGTGGACCCTTTCGATCCTTATCGGGTCCTCTATTGGTTTTTCCAGCAGGGGGTTAAATATCTTCTGCATTATTTGCCTGAGGTCTTCTCCCCTGTCTTCTGGGATTGACCTTATCCTCAGATTTTGTCTCCGACTTCTATTTTCCTGGTCTTCTATTTTATAGAGGATAAGTCTCTGTTGTAGTTGTGTTTGACCTATTTTATCCTTTAATACTTTTACTTCTTGTTCCTGCTTCTCTGTTCGTTCTTCGATTGTTTCAATTCTGCCTAGCAGGTGTCCCAGGTCTGTCCGCAGGTTCTGTATTTCACCCTTGATTCCACTCTTAATCGCTATTTCCAATTTTTGCAGCATCTCTGCCATTTCTCCTTTTGATGGGGACTGTGAGTCTGTATGTTGTCCCTCAGTCCTACTACTTTCAGGCCCCCGCTCTATGGTTCCTTCTTCTCTTGACTCCATTGATGTTTCACTGATATTTCCCTCCTGGGGTTTTCTAGTTTCCAGCTTCTTATCTTTGTTTACTTGTTGTTGCTTTGTTGTTCCCAGGGTGCCCTGGGTTCGTGGGTTGCCCTGGGTTCCCTTTAGTCATAAATGGTCTAATTGAGCTTGTTGTAGCTGTATTACTTGGCGTTGTCGGGGGTCCTCCCTTCGTGGACCTGCTTGTCATTCTACTCATATTAGTATCCCTTCTTCTGATTCTCTTCCCCAGCTTGACCTTCTCCTGTCTCCTCTTCCAATGCCTCCGTGTTTATCTGACTCCCCCTACCTGGATTTGCCCCAGGAAGAGAAATAGCAAAAAACAAAAAAAAAAAAACAAAAAAACAAAAAAAAAACAAAAAAAAAGAACACAAAAAGGAAGGAGCCCCGAGGGAGATGTGCTACTGCAGTGTGGAACCTTAAAGCGCACAGTACCTTATTATTGGGGTTTCCGGGTCAGGGTTTTTTTTCCTCTTTTTTTTTTTTTTAAATACTTCTCGGTGAGCTGTCAATGGCCGCCTCAGTTTGGTGATATGGTGGTATATTATGACATATGTTGGCAGTATACGTCTGGATCCCTTCAAACCAACTAGTTGTCAGAGCACCTCTCCGACCCTTAGACCTTCTCTTTTCCACCGCTACCAGGCAAAACCTGACCCCCCGTATCGTTTCGTGTTTCCTTTTAATGGTCCTTCATTAACCCTGCAGTCAGTGTCTACCTTTTAAGACGGCTCAGAAAATTCGGTCGTGTTCCCTATGTTTATCCGGTTTCTGAGCACCACTTTGTCTGTTTCTATAATGGGAGTTTTTGTGTGTTAGAGGGGGGTAATACTTCCAAGTTCAGGCCCACTTTTTATGCCAGTTATAACGATGACTCAGCCCCCTTAAATAGGGTAATCCCCTATGCAGTCCCATATACAGTCCCAAACGCTCCAAATAAATAAAGGGTTTGTCAGATATCATTCATAGCTCTTATAGTTAGTCCTGGGCGAGTATTATACATATACAGCAGTTTAGGCAGAACAAGACCTGGAGCTAGGTTTTAAGCACATTTTACAACTTTCTCCACAGACATTTAGAGATTTCCTCTGCCTTACCTCCTCCTCCTCCTCCAAGTACTTTGGGGTAAAGGCAGCGAAAAAAAAATAATAATAAATAAGATCTGACCTTATCTTATGCGGTGGTGGGTGCTGGTAGATGTTTCTACCACACTCTCTTACATTCCAGCCGGTTCGAGCCTCCCCTCAGACGCTCCGCTTCTTGCCTCCTCTCCCATCCATCTCTGCTCCTTTACCCACTACAGCTCCCGGTGTGGCCGCAAGCTTGACGAGATGTGGGTTTAGGCAGTCCATCTGGCGCCGAGGGCCATCCCCGCTGCACGCTACAACAGTCTCCCGTGGGCTAGCTTCCAGGCAGCAGCGTACAACAGCGGCGTGCAGCGTGAGGTATGCGGCGTATGGATGGGGGTTTCCCGGCTCTTCTTCTCATCTGGCGTGGAGCGTCCTCATCCCCAGCAACTTCCCTGCTCTTCTCCCCCCCACCTACGAGCGCGCCTCCTCCTCACGTGCACATGCACGTGCACGCCATCCGGGCCAGTTGATTTCTGTTCCTTCTTCTCCCACCGGATTTATATTGGCTTTTGACATTTACAAATGCTGTCGTTTAGAAATTGGATAAAAGATTTAGCACTGGGAATTTTTTTTTGAAAGATAAAAAGTGCATTTTATATGCAACTATATAGATCATACTAAAATGAGGGACAAGTGAGGTGGAAAGAGGGACAGAGGGACATTGCTCCAAATCAGGGAAAGTCCCTCCAAATCAGGGAGGAGCTATGTACCTGTACCGTACCTTCAAAGTTCTGTGCCAGGGCTGGGGCTCCAAAACACATGCGTGGGAGTGATGTCATTGCGGCCCTGTCCATACATACAGTCGGAGTTTGTGAAGATGGAAGTGCCGGGGAACTGTGACAGTGTTGCGCCGGAGGGCTCTGTGTCCAGGTAAGTCTGTCATAATGTGCTAGCATGCACTGCATAACAGTATATTATGACTGAAACCTGCAGGGGGCACATTTTACTTATGTACTTATTGTTCACAGGAAGCACAATCTGATCATGCATTCAAGATCTGCTAACGATCTAGGCCCAGATTCACAAAGAGTTACGCCGGCGTATCAGTAGATACGCCGACGTAACTCCGAATCTAAGCCCGTCGTATGTTTAAATGTATTCTCAAACTGAGATACACTTAAACACGCCTAAGGTTCGACGGCCTGCACCGTCGTATCTTAGGGTGCAATATTTACGCTGGCCGCTTGGTGGCGCTACCATTGAGGTCGGCGTAGAATATGCAAATTAGTCGTTACGCCGATTCACGAACGTACGCTTGCCCCTCGCAGTAAATATACGCTGTTTCCGTAAGAGATACGCGGCGTAAAGATAAACATGCCCCCTAGGTGGCGTATCCAATGTTAAGTATGGCCGTCGTTCCCGCGGCGCAATTTGAACATTTTACGTCGTTTGCGTAACTCGTCCGTGAATGGGGCTGGACGCCATTTACAGTCACGTCGAAACCAATGACGTCCTTGCGGGAACGCGCCTAATTTAAATGCTCTACGCCCCCTACCCGGCTCATTTGAATTACGCGTGCTTACGCCGGGGGATTTACGCTACGCTGCTGCAACTTTACAGGCAAGTTATTTGAGAATAAAGCACTTGCCTGTAAAACTTGCGGCGGCGTAACGTAAATTTCATACGTTACCCCGCCACAGTTTTGCGCGATTCTGCGTGAATCTGGCCCCTAATGTCTATGGGTTGTCTCACTGCTATCTCATGTTTCTCTTGAAATAGTCTTCCAACAGCTGACTTATAAAATGTAATTCTCCTTAATTTCCAATTTGTGATTGTCAGCTCCTGCTAAAGTTCAACTGTGACAGACAATACAAATAAAAATCAAAGAGAGGTGCTCTGATGCATTCGCCATAGAGACAGTTACTAAGTGAGGACGTCACCCTGGTTAATAGAGCAGAAGAATGGAGCAGAACCACTCTGAATGAAGCTAGCATTAAAAGAGAATTGCAATTAATTCCATGCTGTTTCCAAACAAAACATGAGAACTAATTCTAATACAGATGTTGTTAACTAAATGAAGCTGTAATGAGATATAAGGTTGATTACACATCAGAGGCCCATATGTTATTGTTATCTGCAGCCTTGGGCACAAGTTGGTCAGATATGCCACTTACCACCTCCTGATTTGCAATAATAAATGTTCTAAAACTTCAAATCACAGTTTTTGATTGGCTTGTGAGACTCCACAACAAAGTGGTACAAATAATTTATATTAGCTAAGTCAGTGCTGTAACCTCCAAGGAATAATATGTCACCTGGTCTAAAATCCACTTCAGCCCTGGAAGATTTGGCTGCTCAATGACGAGGCCATTTTTTGCGATTCAACACTGCGTCACTTTAACTGAAAATTAACCAGACGTGCGATGTTGTACCCAAACAAAATGGACATCTTTTTTTTCCCACACAAATAGAGCTTTCTTTTGGTGGTATTTGATCACCTCTGCTTTTTTTATTTTTTTGCGCTATAAACAAAAGAAGAGTGACAATTTCGAAAAAAAAGACACTGGCCCGGATTTAGAAAGGAGATATGACGGCGTATCTCCGGAATACGCTGTCGTAACTCTGAGTTGTGTTGTCGTATATATGCGACTGATTCATAGAATCAGTTACGCATAGATTTCCCTAAGATCCGACCGGCGTAAGTGTCTTAGGCTGCATACTTACGCTTCTGTATATTTACGCAATGAATATGCTAATTTGGTAGATACGCCGATTCAGAAACGTACGTCCGCCCGGCGCATTTTTTTACGTCGTTTACGTTTGGCTTTTTCCGGCATAAAGTTACCCCTGCTATATGAGGGGTATCCTATGTTAAGTATGGACGTCGTTCCCGCGCCAAGTTTTGAAAATTTTACGTCATTTGCGTAAGTCGTTCGTGAATAGGGCTGTACGTAAGTTACGTTCTTGTCTAAAGCAATGACGATTTGCAGCGTAATTTCGAGCATGCGCACTGGGATTCTTTCACGAACGGCGCATGCGCCGTTCGTAAAAAACTTATAATACGCGGGGTCACCATTCATTTGAATAAAACACGCCCACATCATCCCCATTTGAATTAGGCGGGCTTACGCCGGACCACAGACGTTACGCCGCCGTAACTTAGGGTGCAAGTTCTTTCTGAATATGGAACTTGCGCCCTATTTTCCGGCGGAGTAACGTATCTGAGATACGTTACGCCCGCCAAAAGATACACCAATGTATCTGAATCCGGGCCACTATCTTTTACTTTTTGCTACAGAAAATATCCCAATTTAAAAATAAAAATAAAAAAATGTCCTCAGTTTAGGCTGATATGTATTCTTCTACATATTTTTGGTAAAAAAAATCGCAATAAGCGTATATTGATTGGTTTGGGATAGATTTATGGCATTTTTATGGCGTTTTTTTATTATTTATTTATTTTTTACTAGTAATGGCAATGATCTGCGATTTTTAGAGGTATTGCGACATTGCGTCTGGCAGGTCGGACACTTTTGAGACATTTTTGGGTCCATTGACATTTATAGAGCGATCAGTGCTATAAAAATGCACTGATTACTATGTAAATGTCACTGGCACGGAAGGGGTTAACACTAGGGGGAGATCAATGGGTTAACTGTGTTTCCTATTTGTGTGTTCTAACTGTGGGGGGGATGGGACTAACTAGAAGAGATAACAGATCGTGGTTTCTACTTGGTAGAAACACACGATCTGTCTTCTCTCCTCTGACAGCATTGGGTTCTGTATGTTTACACACACAAACCGCCATGCTGCCGCTCATGCACGTGATCACGCCCGCCGGCCACGCGCATTGGGTTCCCCGCCATGCAGCTGGGCTCACACGCCCTCTGGTGGCTCTCCTGGGCAAAGCTGTTTATATATACGGGATTTCGCCCAGGGAAGCCATTCTGCAGCAGTATATCTGCGTGAGCCAGTCAGGAACCGGTTAAAGCAATAGTAAAGCAGTAGTAAACAGCTGCAAAAAAAAAAAACTTTCCCCTGTGATACAAATGCATAATGTGCTAGTATGCACCGCTACACCTTTAAAGCTTTTTCATACAACAAACTATTTGTACACTGTGAGAAAACAGAAATGACTTTTAGGTCATTATTGTATTCCTCACACTGTGTGCTTTTCCTTAGAGGTAAAGACAGATTTAAACCGTACTATACTGCTCTTGTAACCTATAAGTTATCTCTGCATGCTGATGTTGAGCAGATTTATAAGTAACCAGGTCATTGTTTCATAAGGTGAGAGATACAGTGGGAAGTCACAGACAATAAATTATTTGTGCCTGATGTATTTCATCTGAAAGGTTAGCTGTCTTGTAGGATGAATGGAGACTATCAAAGAGATAACAACCACCCAGGGGAGGCATTTTCTCCCTCTGTAAAATATATTTTGACAGGCACACATATTTGGACAGCATTGTAATGCTTCTGTAGGTGTGGAAAAACAATGTGACTTACATGCATGTGGGTCATTAAACTCAGGTTGTTCATCATAGCTAAGTCAGGAATTTACTTGACGTGGAAAGGCAGTTGACCAGAAGATTGCCTTCCTGCCATTAAGCCGAAGAGATATATCAGCATTTAGTGTTAGTTGTCCTAGTACTGAAATATTATAGGCATTAGCACATGTCACTTAAAAATAGACGAAGCTGGCAAATATACTCAATATACGCAATATGTTCAAGGGGAAATTAAAGTAGATCTAAAGGCTACTGTATTTCAGTCCAATAAAGTGCCAAGTTCAGTTACTATGTAATTTACACGGTTTAAAAAGTAAACAACATCTTCCTTTCCTTACTTTCATTAACTGAGAAAAATCCTCAACATTCTTTGTGTCTCACATTCTTCCACTGCCAGACACTGCAGCTCACATTTGGAGGGTTTTAGTAACAAAGGCATTAATGTCAATCCAGAAAGCAGTGAGCAGGACTAGGTGTAGCCAGGTGCTCATTGGCAAATTACTTACAGGCTTGTGAATCAGCAATGTCAATGCTGATATGTCTATATATATATATATATATATATATATATATATATATATATATATATATATATATATATATATATATATATATATATAAAATGTGTGTATCCAGGTCTGACAGTAAAGCGAACAGAGCCGAGAAACCCCCACTGACATCAGCCGGGAGGAGAGGAGGAGAGAGGCAAATAGTGGGGCACAGCATTTATTATAACAGAGAGGATAGTAACAAGGGGGGTGGGCACTGGTACAGGCTGACAGGCAGGGAGGGGAGGGGGAGGAGGACACTGAAGGATACAGAAGAGCAGAGAGGAGAGCTGCAGCTTATGGAGGCACGTAAACTGACCACAGTGTTCAAGCTCAGCAGCCATGATAAACAGTGGTCAGTTTACAGGGGGAGGGCAGAACCAGGCAGGATCAGCCAGGTATAGCAACTAATTGTCTGAAGTTAAAGTGGCTGTTACCCCCAAAAAGATCATGCTGCTGTGCCTTTAAGGCCCCTGTAAGGGTTCACACTGGTACGACATGACAGTCATACAACTGTTGATCCGACTTTGCCCTGTGACTTCATGTCTGACTTCAATAAATGGGATCCGACTTTGATTCCGACAATACCAGGCTCTTTAAGTCTGGTATGAATCTTGAGGACAGCATGGGGACAAGGTGCTTTGAGGTGGAGGCCCCCCAATATTGACCTGCCTGGCTGCGTGTTCAGATAAGGGTCTGGTATGGATTCTGGGGGGACCCCATTCCCTTTTTTTATTTTATTTTGGTGTTGGGGTTCCCCTTAAAATCCATACCAGACCGAAGGTTATGGTATTGTCGTGGGGAGAAACCCTACGCCCTTTTTTTGGTTTGGGGTTCCCCTTCAAAATTCTCAGAGCACAATTTCCATGCCAAAGTCGGATCAATTAAGATGATGATCCGACTTTGATGCGGCTTCCAAAGTCAGACCAAAGTAGTGCAGGAACCTTTTTCAGAGTCGGACCGCCTTGTGTCAGACCAGTTAAGGCAGCTCTCAAAGGGAACCATTGATTTTTACACATCATGCGTCATGAGCTCCCAAAGTCGGAGCGTATGTTGCACCAGTGTGAACCCGGCCATAGGCACAAACATAGTGCTTTTGCTTAGTCAATTGCCCCTTTGTATTTTCTACTGTACCTGGTTGATCCTGCCTGGTCCTGATTTCCCCTCTGTGACCTGACCACATTTATCATGGCTGCTGAGCCATGAAATCGTGGTCAGGATACATGCCTCCATCATCTAGCTTCTCTCCTGTGTGTCTGTGTGTCTCTGCAGCTCCCTCCTCCTCCCTGTCAGCTCCGTAGTGTGTAGTGAGAACACAATCTCATCGCTCCCTCCCCTATACTCTCATCCCCTCTGCTCACAGCCCCTCCCCTCTCCTCCAGCCTTTATTCACTGACTATACTGTTTACGTAAAACAGAAGGGTAATCTTGGCCCCTCCCACTTGACTCTCTTATGCCCCTTAAAGACGATCGTAATTTCCGATGAAAAAAGTCAGACATACTTTTTCCATCTGAAATTCCGACCGTGTGTATGCCCCATCAGAGTAATTTCATTGGAAATTGCACTGAATTCCATTGGAGTTTACATAGAGAACATGTTTTCTTTTCCTCTGATGGAATTCCGTCGGAATTCCGATGTGAATGTGGTCGGACAAAGGTCTGATCGTGTGTATGGGGCATTACAGAGCAAAGGGAGTACTTTTGCATTCCCCTACCCCGCATTTAAAATACTAGTTAAAAAATACACAAAAAACTCATCACCTATAAAAGGTAAAATATTTACCTAAGACCTTGCTTCACCAAAGTGAGGGTGGTGTCACCGAGCCTTCTTCTGGAATTTTGGAAGGATGCCAGACACAGTAATGTGTATTTTCTTTTGGATCTGATCTGTTTTTACAATTTTCTGCCCTACATAGTTTTGACAAAGTAAAAAAAAAACATATGTTGGCCTGAAAAAAGCTTTTCCTCTTCTCATATTGCAGACAATACAATTTACAATAATTACACGCATACTAGAAAAAATTACGGGTTATTTTCTCAGCAATGGCAAATCACTACAAGTGTAAGTGGGCAATCTTTCTGTACCAGAACATAATTTAGGCAATGTGTTTCCATACATTACTTGGCACAGCTGAGAGTGCAAAACAGATTGTACTGTTAGTAAATTTTTTATATACATTGGGTCCACTTTAAATAGAGCCAAGTGAATTGGCTAATTCCTGTCTTTACTGTTCATTTACCATTAAATGTAATTGAAAAACCAATCTGCAATGACAATCACTGAAAATCAATATAACCCAGCAAACATAATATGAAGGCTCAAGCAGATTATTCCATCACAAGCTCAAAATATCGACAGACTATTGATACACAATGATTACTTATTTGAAATGTATTTTTCACATTACATATTATTTCCAGATCACTACAAGTATGAAATGCAAATTAAAAAGTCATTGGCTTTTGCTAAGTCAGTCTGTGCGTTGCTCATTGATTTTGAACATTAAAGATCATTTGATCAAAAAAAAGGTAACATGAAATATCATTTTTCAAAAAGAAAAGTCGCCCATTGGCTTTTCCTTCTGACCTCAAGAAGAAAAGCCAATGGGTGGTTCAATCTGTCGGCATCCACAAATAGATGAAATATTTGTTATGACTAAATTATTATTGGTGGATGATATGTTAAACAGAGATGCAAATTATGTGTGGCGTAGGAACCATTTTAGACTTTTAAATGTCTTGTTTTTGAGCAGGCTACATGGTTAAAGCCAAATATAAAAAGCATAGTTTAGAGCAGAAACAGGGTAACGCAGACCGTGGTGCAGTTAATCATGTTGTTGTAAGTTAATAAAAATGTAAAAATAACCAAATTCACATTCTGTGATTAGCAAACAAGCATATTAGCAAAGAATGAGATCCGATGAGATAAAGTCACCTTCAGATAATAGATTGATGTCCCATATGTAGCTAAGCAGTCCCTGTATGTACAGAGGACAGCACTCCTATGCCTGTTTGTTTCTCTTTTAACCACTTCTACTAAATGGAAATGTTGGTTTGCCAATACAGTATATAATAAGATCTCAAAAACGATATGGAAAATAAGGGGCAGATCCACAAAGATCTGCCCCGGCGCAACGTATCTGAGATACGCTACGCCGCCGTACCTTACCTACGGCGGCGTAGTGTATCTCAAGCGGCGTAACGGCGTGGAATTCAAGTTGGGCGGGTAGGGGGCGTGTTTCATTTAAATGAAGCGCGTCCCCGCGCCGAACAAACTGCGCATGCACCATCCCTAAATTTCCTGCCATGCATTGCACGAAATGACGTCGCAAGGACGTCATTGTTTAGACTTCGACGAAAATTACGTCCATCCCGCGATTCACGGACGACTTACGCAAACGAAAAAAAAATATCAAAATAAACGCAGGAACGACGGCCATACTTAACATAGCAGGTTTAACTATACGCCACGAAACAGCAGCTTTAACTACACGCCGGAAAAAGCCGACTAGAGATGACGTAAAAGAATGCGACGGCCGCTCGTACGTTCGTGGATCGTCGGAAATAGCTAATTTGCATACTCGACGCGGAAAACGACGTGAACGCCACCCAGCGGACGCCGAAAAATTGCGTCTTAGATCCAAAGGCGTACAAAGCCGTACGCCTGTCGGATCTAACCCAGATGCCGTCGTATCTTGTTTTGAGGATTCAAAACAAAGATACGTCGCGGGAAATTTGAAAGTAAGCCGGCGTATCAGTAGATACGCTGGCGTACTCTCTCTGTGGATCTGCCCCTAAGTATGTAAAATTGCATTGTAGAAATCTCTGTAAATAGTTATTTTTTTCAAATGCAGTAATGTTACTATGTATATAATGTGGAAGTTTAAATAAAGCTTTTTTAAAAAAAAAAAAAACTTCAGTCCAGGAAGAATTTACCCCCTTCCAGGCCATTTTTTGCGATTCGGCACTGCGTCGCTTTAACTGACAATTGCGCGGTTATGTGATGTGGCACCCAAACAAAATTGACATCCCTTTTTCCCCACAAATAAAGCTTTCTTTTGGTGGTATTTGATCACCTCTGCGTTTTTTTTTTTTTACGCTATAAACAAAAAAGAACGTAAATTTTGAAAAAAAAAGCAATATTTTTTACTTTTTGCTATAATAAATATCCCCAAAAAATATATAAAAAAAACGAATTTCTTTCTCAGTATAGGCTGATATGTATTCTTCTACATATTTTTGGTAAAAAAAATCTCAATAAGTATACATTTATTGGTTTGTGCAAAAGTTATAGCGTCTACAAAATAGGGGAAAGATTTATGGCATTTTTATAATAATACATTGTTTTAGTAGTAATGGCGACGATCTGTGATTTTTATCGTGACTGTGACATTATGGCGGACACATGGGACACTTTAAAAACTATTTTGGGACCATTGCCATTTATACAGCGATCAGTGCCATAAAAAATGCACTGGTTACTGTGTAAATGACACTGGCAGGGAAGGGGTAGATCCCTGTCATGTTGCTAGGCAGAACAGGGAAATGCCTCGTTCTGCCGCTCCGTGACATGATAGTGGGCCCCCGGCAGACATCAGAAACAAGCCCCGCTCGTGGTTATATGGAAACAGAGTACTATCGATATTCTTATTGCACACTTTTCTGGATAACGCTTTAGGAGTAACGGGTGCTGCAGCAACAACCAGCTGGAACTGGAAAACATCACAGATCAAATGCACATATTCGCCAGCACATCACAAATCGTCAATTACGCCCAAATCTTTATTAAAGAATGATAACATCACAGAAGTATGTGACCCACTCAGTGTTTACGGAACGTGTTGACTGAGATTGCTGTCCAAATTTGGGTGTCTTTGGAGCAAACCATGCTTTTTAATTCAAGTTTCTCCGGATCCTCTGTCACGGGGGGTCACGGAGCTCTGGTAAGGAGGCATTTTATTCAATTTGGTGGTGGAATTTACAACAGCTTCCTCTTACTCTTACTTCCTCTTGCATTTTTGGATTAACTTCATTAAGTACCGTATTTATTGGCATATTACACGCACAGGTGTATAACACAGACCTAACTTTAAGAGGGAAGTTTTGGTAAAAAAACTTTCCAAAGCCCCCTGCGTATAACACACAGGCACAGTGTACCCTCTATTTTCAGGGTAAAAAAAGTGTTATACGCCAATAAATACAGGGGCAGATCCACATACATCGGCGCAGGGCACAGCGTATGTAAGATACGCTACACCGCTGTAACTTACTTTGCTTTTCTTTGAATCCTAAACGAATTCGCGCCGGCGGCGTAGCGTATCTCTCGCGGCGTAAGGGAGCGGAATTCAAATTCGGCGGGTAGGGGGCGTGTTTCATTTAAATGAAGCGCGTCCCCATGCCGAATGAACTGCGCATGCGCCGTCCGTAAAAACTCCCAGGGTGCATTGCTCCAAATGACGTCGCAAGGACGTCATTGGTTTCGACGTGAACGTAATTGGCGTCCAGCCCCATTCACGGACGACTTACGCAAACGACGTAAAATTTTCAAAATTATACGTGGGAACGACGGCCATACTTAACATTGAGTACGCCACCATATAGCAGCTTTAACTATACCCCGGAAAAAGCCGAACGTAAACGACGTAAAAAAATGCGACGGCCGGTCGTACGTTCGTGGATCGTCGGAAATAGCTAATTTGCATACTCAACGCGGATTACGAGGGGAACGCCACCTAGCGGACGCCGAAAAATTGCATCTTAGATCCGACGGCGTACGAAGACGTACGCCTGTCGGATCTAGCCGAGATGTCATTGTATCTTGTTTTGAGGATTCAAAACAAAGATACGACGCAGGAATTTTGAAATTACGCCGGCGTAGTAGATACACCGGCGTAATTTCTTTGTGGATCTACCCCACAGTATATAATTTTCTGCATGGGTGCAAGGATTTTACGTATTGCAACTATTGTGAACTTTGACTCACGGATTATTCACTTGATTGAAAAAAAAATTCATAATTTTTATATGCTTTATTAGTCTAAGCTTTATATGCTTTTTCAGTCAAGTTATCATTGTAGGACTATTTATTCACTTTTTTATGGTTCACTTCATTTGCTATTTATAACACTGTCTTTTTTGGATTATTCACATTTTTCACTTTTCATGTTGATTTTTTCACAATGTTATGTTATGCATTTAGTTGTGCAATCTCTATAGGGTTAGCGCAACCATATATTTTTTTCCACATCATTTCCAGACATAGTGCAACATTTTGGAGCCGCTCAGGACCCCTTCACATGCCTGACGAAGGGGTCCTGTGAGGCTCTGAAATATTGCACTATATCTCCTGTGATGTGATCATTCTTCAATAAAGATTTGGATGAAATTGATGATCTGTGGTATATGTGCAGTTTATATGGAAACAGGAGGGGCTATCAGACGCAGAGTGTGCTGCCGGTGATCACTGATACCTAGCATGCTCCTGTTTCTATGGCAACGTGTTTCAAGGGCATGCCTCCTTCTTCAAGTTAAAGGCAATATGTGGAAGAACTCCTATATTTAAAACAGATCACATGATTGGAAAATCAACCCTTAAGGGTATAAATTATGGCTAAAGTGTTGTTATATATGTAGAAATGATCAGTGAAATGTCAATTGTTTAATGGGTGCCAAAATTCCTTTTTTTTATTCCTTTTATTTTATTTTTCTGCATTTCAGTTACTTTATAGTCATTTTATAATATCAGTATTGTAAAAACAATACAATGGATAATTCAAATGTCCACCAGTGCTTTAGTGCTCCCAATGTCAAACACCAGCAGCTGAAAAAAACAGTCCAACACCTCAGGAATATGTTAACTGTCAAGGGTGAATACTCTCCTGCCACTCACTTTCACAAACTCTTAAGCCCTGTACACACGATCGGTCCATCTGATGAAAACAGTCTAATGGACCGTTTTCATCGGTTAACCGATGAAGCTGACTGATGGTCAGTCATGCCTACACACCATCGGTTAAAAAAATGATCGTGTCAGATTGCGGTGACGTAAAACACAACAACGTGCTGAAAAACACGAAGTTCAATGCTTCCAAGCATGTGTCGACTTGATTCTGAGCATGCGTGGATTTTTAACCGATGGACGTGCCTACAAACGATCGTTTTTTTTCTATCGGTTAGGGAAACAATGGGTTAAATTTAAAACAAGATTGCTTTTTTTAACCTATGTATAATTAACCGATGGGGCCCACACACGATCGGTTTGGTCCGATGAAAACGGTCCATCAGACCGTTCTCATTGGTTTGACCGATCGTGTGTACGCGGCATAACTGTATTTTCCTACCTATATGTAGAAAAATAAAGCTTTGCAACACCCCCATCTCCCCATGTCCTCTGTTCCTTCCAATAGTACTTTTTCTTCAGTGTTTCCAAATCTTCAGCTCATCACGTGTACATCCCCCAAAAAGTAAAAAGCTAATATAGTGTAGTAATAAAATAAACATAAACAAATACTATATTGTACTCACACGTATATTATGTGTGAAAATCAAGAGTGAAATATCACCAATGATACGTGACTTCTCACCCCTCCTGCTTATCTTCTTACCAAACCACTTTAAAAGCTTTATCAATTTACTCCAAATCCAAATTCTACTCCCCAGAATCCTCCTTTAATCAGTATCACTCAAAAAGAAAATAGCAAAAGAGTGTAATATCATCACAACTAATGTTCACTACATAAATTGTGCTCACATTAAACCATGCTCTACAAAGTGCAAATCCATCAATACATGCCCCCATACACCGCCACCCATGTGCACAATATACCTTATTAAACTCAGCCCCTAGGGCACAAGGTTGGGTAATATCACATCTGATAATCCTATTAGATGTCACTCCTCCATTCCCCCTTATTGCACAGACTTCCAATGGATGATTGATATATAGGACACAAAAGAATTAAAGAAGCTCATAGTGCAGAAATCCTCATTAAAAACGCTTTAGATACAATAAAGCTGCTCACATAGGTAGAGATGCAGGTTTCCATTACTCAAAATGGCAGAATGGGTGTTTCCAGTTCCAGGTTAAATATCTGACATCACTTCCTGACATTTTTCGTCCATAGAGTTTATCAAACCCTTTGATAAGCAACTCTCTAGTTCAGAAAGATGGCTCTGTGAAATATGTGACACAGCATTGCCTACTATCAGGGCATAGTGATTACATGTCGTAGAATTTAAGGAAGTAAATGTGTAGGGATCTTCACAAAGTAAGTTTGCAAACTTCAAGATGATTTGGAATAATAGGAGTTACCTAGAAATAATTTAAATACAATAAGTAAATGAATATATCATTTTAGATTTTGACCATAGTTACAGTATCTCACAAAAGTGAGTACACCCCTCACATTTTTGTAAATATTTTATTATATCTTTTCATGCAACAACATTGAAGAAATTACACTTTGCTACAATGTAAAGTAGTGAGCATACAGCTTGTATAACAATGTAAATTGTCCCTTCAAAATAACTCAACACACAGCCTAAACCACTCGCAACAAAAGTGAGTACACCCCTAAAATTTCCAAATTGGGCCCAATTAGCCATTTCCCTCCCTGATGTCATGTGACTCGTTAGTGATACAAGGTCTCAGGTGTGAATGGGGAGCAAGTGTGTTAAATTTGGTTTTATCGTTCTCACTCTCTCATACTGGTCACTCATGGCAAAGAACTCCTTTGGGCCCAATTTGAACATTTTCACTTAGGGGTGTACCTACTTTTGTTGCCGGTGGTTTAAACATTAATGGCTGTGTGTTGAGTTATTTTGAAGGGACAGAAAATGTACACTGTTATACAAGCTGTACACTCACTACTTTACATTGTAGCAAAGTGTAATTTCTTCAGTGTTGTCACATGAAAAGATATAATAAAATATTTTGTGAGATACTGTATGCTTTAAAGCGGAGTTCCACCCAAAAATGTAATTTCCGCTTTAACCTGCCTGGCGGTATTCCCGAGTCTGACTCGGGGTTAGATTTTCATGCTGCGAGCGGTAACCCCGAGTCAGACTCGGGCTTGCCTCGCTGGATCCACAGGCACTGTTTACTTACCTTGTCCCTGGATCCAGCAATGCCACCGCGCTGTGTGAGCGAGCAGGACCTCGCTCGATTCACACAGCGTCCTCCTGTGCCGCCGATCTCCGTTCCCTGCGACGTTACGATGCACGGGAGCGGAGAACGGCGCCAAATTCAAAAACGTAAACAAACACATTACATACAGTATACTGTAATCTTATAGATTACAGTACTGTATGTAAAAAATACACACACCCCTTGTCCCTAGTGGTCTGCCCAGTGCCCTACATGTACTTTTATATAATAAAAACTTTTCTTTCTGCCTGCAAACTGTAGATTGTCCATAGCAACCAAAAGTGGCCCTTTATGTCAAAAATAATTTTAGAGCAGCTAAAAAACAGCGATAATAAATTATAATCACTTGCAGAATTGTGCGATAGCGAATTGTGGGGAAATTCGTCATAAAAATAAATAAATAATGACAGCGACAATTCTGCAACTGAGCAAATTTCAGTGATTTTGAGTTGATTACATTATTGAATATTTTTTATAATTATTATTATTTGTTATAATTATTTATAATTATTTATTATATTATAGTTTATAATTTTGTTTTTAAAAAAATGTCATACCCGGGATGCCTATTAGAATCTTGTTTGGTCAGATTTAAGTGAGTTATTCCTAAAAATTACAGACCTACAGTATAAAACGCTAAATTTCCTTGCAAATAATGGTACCGCTTTCAGCACCTTTTTTCTGAAAGAATCATACCGCCAGGGAGGTTAAGGGAAGGTGACCCCCTGACATGCCAAATTTGTTATGTCATTTTTTGGGGGGAGCGGAAACCCTCTTTTTAGAGGGTTCCCGCTCCCCTCCCGGGGCTCTGCGGCGCCGGAAGGAAGTTCACCTCTCCCCAATCCCTCTTGGCAATCATCTGGGACATGTCACAGGTCCCAGATGATTGCCCGGCTAGTCACAGTGAGCAGCGTGGCTTGTGCATGGGCAGTGTGTGCCACAGTCGAGTGCCCACAGTGGCAATGCCGGCGCCGCAGAGAGGAGGGGGAGAGGAGCGGGGTTTCATTCCCCCGTATTGCCGGACCCTGGGACAGGTAAGTGTCTAATTATTAAAAGTCAGCAGCTGCAGTATTTATAGCTGCTGACTTAAAAAAATAAAACATTTCAGTCGGAACTCTGCTTTAAATACATCTAACATGCATTTTTGATTGCATGCTAAGAAAATTCTAAGAAAACCAGTCAAGTATCCAAAGAAACAACTATAAATAATGTTTGATCACATAGTAAAGATAAAGGGGCAGATCCACATACATAGACTGCGCCCGGCGCAGATGTGAGATACGCTACGCCGCTGTAACTTACCTGGCTTTGGTTTGAATCCTCAACGAATTCGTGCCGTAAGTTACGGCGGCTTAGTGTATCTCTCGCAGCGGAATTCAAATTGGGCGGGTAGGGGGCGTGTTTCATTCAAATGAAGCGCGTCCCCGCGCCGAACGCACTGCGCATGCGCCATCCGTAAAAACCCCCAGGGTGCATTGCTCCAAATGACGTCGCAAGGACGTCATTGTTTTCAACGTGAACGTAAATGGCGTCCAGCCCCATTCACGGACGACTTACGCAAACAACGTAAAATTTTCAAAATTAGACGCGGGAATGACGGCCATACTTAACATTGAGTACACCACCATATAGCAGCTTTAATTATACGCCGGAAAAAGCCGAACAGAAACGACGTAAAAAAAATGCGACGGCCGGTCGTACGTTCGTGGATCGTCGGAAATAGCTAATTTGCATACTCGACGTGGATTACGATGTGAACGCCACCTAGCAGACGCCAAAAAATTGCATCTTAGATCGCCTGTCGTACGCCTGTCGGATCTAACACAGATGCCGTCGTATCTTGTTTTGTGGATACCAAAACAAAGATACGACGCGCAAAATTCGAAATTACGCGGCGTATCAATTTCTTTGAGGATCTGCCCCAAATTGTTTCATGTTTGCTTCCTTTTGCTTTTTTGTTTATATTTTCTTCTTTCTTTGCTCTTTTTTTTATCTGTAATTTACTGTTTATCTACCTTTTAATGTAGTTTAATTTAATCTGTATTTAGTGCATTGTTTTCATAAAAATATATTATTTCTTAAACTTGGAGTGGATGTTGTCTCATGAAAAGTAAAATAATCCCACTAACAATATACTATATATAACAGTAAGCACAATTATCATTACAGAACGCAGAGAGCCTGCACCTTCCACCTTCATCTTGCATATCCTCTAATATATAGCCACACAGCGATAACAACCTGCAAATATAAGATGGCAAATTATCCCAAAAGCTCATTTAAGTGACTGATGTGATGCACACGTTATCCTTGCACAGAATGACCCCATTATGGAATATTCAGGGAGAGGGATTGTCATTTTTAAACTTTTTGCGTTTTCAATGTCTCATGGACAGTTGTGACAGGTATGAACATTGAAGAAAATATCACGAATAGAAATACAGATGGGATCAGAATTCTCTGTGCAACTGACCTGTTCAATGACTTTTCAAAGATTTTAGATAGGAAGTATTTCAGTGTTCACAAGACTTAGGACAAAAGCTTGCAGCAAGCCAGACAGTACAATGATAAAAGGGTGAGACAGCCCTTAACTGATAATTTCGTTTTGGGAGGACTCAGGTTAGGTTTAACAATAGAAAACCTATACAATGTAACTATAAATACTCCTATACAGCCCCCAACAGAAATGCACTTTGCAGCTCTTGTTACACATTAGGAACATCTCAACTGTAAGATATTGTAAATTTAAAAAAGCATGCTGGCTTTTGGTTGTAGACTGTATCTCTGTTACTTAAAGTGGAGGTTCACCCTAAAAACAAGTATTTACCATTCAATCCAGCATACTGCCGACATGTACAGTATGCTGGGTTTTTTTTTTCGGTTTACATACCGTAGTATAAGTATTTCTTCCCCCGGCTTCCGGGTAGTGAATCCCACGGGACTGGGCGTTCCAATTCGAGACTAAGTGATTGACGTGATGACAAAAGCTTTCCCACGGCGCATAATGCGTGTCACGAGTTGCCGAAAGAAGCTGAACTGCGAGCCAGCGCTATACGGCGCCTGCGCACCGACGTTCGGCTTTTTTCGGAAACTGGTGATGCGCCTTTTGCGCCGGGGGGCAAGCTTTTGTCATACGTCAATCACTTAGTCTCGAATAGGAACGCCCAGTCCCGCGGGATTCACTACCCGGAGGCCGGGGGAAGAAATACCTATACCTATACTACGGTATGTAAACCGAAAAAAAACCCAGCATACTGTACATGTCAGCAGTATGCTGGATTGAATGGTAAATACTTGTTTTTAGGGTGAACCTCCAGTTTAAACAATTAAAATAGTAGAATATCCCACTGAAAATTGCTATATATCTGCACAAAGCATTAAAAAGGATTACCAAGAAAAAAAAGCAATGATAAAGGGAGTGTCCAGCACAGGAAAAGATGGTTTAAGGGTCATTCACACCAGAATTCGGTACAGGAAACACACAGTTTCCTGGACCGTGTTCAAAGTGCACTGGGTGTGTGATCTGCTGTAGGTATCAATGTATTCATAAGCACACCCCAAACTCATGGATTGATCCATACTGTTGCTTCTCAGACTTTTGGCTAAGATCAAGTGTAGTATCTGTTCTTATCAGTTGCCAGAGAAGGCGCTGAAGCTACTCCCAAGAGTGGGGAGGGTGGATGCAAATCCAATTGTGTCATTGCACCTGGAAGGACAGTTTCTGTAGTGACTACGCCAAGCTGCCCGACAGTCATCTGGAAGGGTGCTCCTGGTGAGGATGGGTGGCTGCACTAGGTCTGTCTTTTTTGCCAGGTTTCATTCTGGCCTTCTGGCTGGTGTCGGTGTAAGTGCTGTCCCTGCAAATCCACCGGATTGATGGGGGGCCTGGAAGGGTTAGTATTGGTGGAGGCCGCTGAGGTTGAACAGTGGCTCTCCCTGAGAAAACCTTGAAGGGCTCTCTATCTGACGGGGGCGGAGGGCTGCACTGATCCAGTTGGGGGGTCGGATAGGAACTAGAAAGCCTATGGTGTATGTGCCCCTGGAGTGGCAGTCCAGGGGTGCCAGAAGATCACTGTGAGTGAGGGTCACATTGATTTATGGCACCATGTTCACTACACCAGTACTGTATTTTCCGGCGTATAAGAAGACTCGGCGTATAAGACGACCCCCTAATTTTCCAGGAAAATTTTTGATTTTGGGATATACTCACTGTATAAGACTACCCCCTTCTTACTGTCTTTCTGGAAGCTGAGGGGTAGCCAGAACCGCTGACAGGAACAGGCTTTTTCAAATCTCACTGTGCCATTACATTACATTCCTCACTGTGCCATTACATTACATGCCCAGACTGTGCCATTACATTCCTCACTGTGCCATTACATTACATGCCCAGACTGTGCCATTACATTCCTCACTGTGCCATTACATTACATGCCCAGACTGTGCCATTACATTCCTCACTGTGCCACTGTGCCATTACATGCCCCCACATTGCCATCACTTGCCCCTCAATTGCCTCTCACTGTGTCATCACTTGCCCCCACTGTGCCTGAACTTGTTGCCCCCATTGTGCAATCGCCGCAAACACTCACTTTTTTCTTCCAGCGGTGACAGTCCCCCATGCTGCGAGCACGAGCGTGAATGATTTCAAAGCCGCGCCTTCACTTCAGAGTGTTCTGTGATAGGAGGAACAAAAATCTTCCCAGCAGCGCCTCTGTTCTGTTTTCCGCCTATCATGGACGTCTTCTCATCTCATCCGAGGATGAGAAGGGATCTGTGATAGGAGGAACACAGAACAGAGGCGCTGCTGGGAAGATTTTTGTTCCTCCTATCACAGAACACTCTGAAGTGAAGGCGCGGCTTTGAAATCATTCACGCTCGCGCTCGCAGCATGGGGGACTGTCACCGCTGGAAGAAAAAAGTGAGTCCTGAGACCGTACCCAGCGTATAAGACGACCCCCGACTTTGGATGCATGTTTTTGCATCCAGAAAGTCGTCTTATACGCCGGAAAATATGGTACACACTTTTTTAGCACCTGCCTCCTGGGCCAGGCCTTTTGTCTGGGACCAGATGAATTTTTTATTCATGGCCGGAGGGCCTGGCCATTGTATTGCACAATGACCACTTTTCACTCTCCTCGTAACTTTTTCCTCCCCCAGTTTCTTTTATTTATTCCTTTGTGTGTCACTTTTTTGTATTTTTATGTTTGTACACAGTTTTGCACTGTGTGACTGGTAGGGTGTAGGTCCTCGGGTCTGCCCTGAAAGCCTTGGGAGGGGATGGTCCCTTCCTATTCCAACATTCCATTTACTATATTCCATATACTAAATTTTGTCAGTCTTGAGAATACGACACTGGGTGGCCTCTAACATTCATAGACCTTAAAAGTCAATTTAAACCTATTTAAATGGAATGTGTGCCATGAATGCAAAGGTAACTGCGTATGCGTGATTGAAGTCATCGGCTGGAGCCAACATCGCTGTCTGCTAAAGGGTGATGGTTTCGATTGTTTTCGACGTACCCACAGGTAAAACTTATTATAAACGTACTTGTTGGGAAAAGTGGAAAGTACATTTAAAGCGGGAGTTCACCCGAAAAACAATTTTTAACATTAGATTGAGGCTCATTTTGTCAAGGGGAATCGGGTGTTTTTTTTTTAATCGAAGCAGTACTTACCGTTTTAGAGATAGATCTTCTCCGCCGCTTCCGGGTATGGTCTTCGGGACTGGGCGTTCCTATTTGATTGACAGGCTTCTGACGGTCGCATACATCTCGTCACGAGTAACCGAAAGAAGCCGAACGTCGGTGCGGCTCTATACGGCGCCTGCGCACCGACGTTCGGCTACTTTCGGAAAATCGTGACGCGATGTATGCGACCATCGGAAGCCTGTCGGAAGCCTGTCAATCAAATAGGAACGCCCAGTCCCGCAGCCCATACCCGGAAGCGGCGGAGAAGATCGCTCTCTAAAACGGTAAGTACTGCTTCGATTTAAAAAAAAACACCCGATTCCCCTTGACAAAATTAACCTCAATCTAATGTTAAAAATTATGTTTTTGGGTGAACCTCCACTTTAAATACCATATTAAAGTGGTTGTAAACCCTGCTTATTAAACCCTGATTATTAAAGTGGTTGTAAACACATCTCCTACATAGAAGTGACTCATGCTGATAACAGAGGAACAAAGCACCAGATAGAAACAGCACTTAGATATTTGGAGATTGATAAGTAAGTGCCCTGATCCTCTTCTTCCTGCCCCCCCCCCCGCCTGCACTCCTGGCTCCTCCCACTTGACCAGTGCCCCCAATAGCAATCTGCTTGATATGGGGGCACTGGTGCTTGCTCGTTTCCAAGCCCCGCTCTATGCATCCATAAGACACATAGAGCCGTGGCTCTGCCCTGCCCCCTGCTCTATTCTCATTGGCTTACTGGCTGTGATTAATAGCAGTGGAAGCCAATGGCTCCCGCTGCTGTCTCAGCCAATGAGGAGAGAGAGACCCGAGACAGTCAAACCTCCTGTGCACATCGCTGGATTGAGAGGGGGCTCAGGTAAATATTAGGGGGGACTGTGGGGGGAGCAGCACATATATTTTTTTTACCTTCATGTATAGAATGGTAAAAAAAAAGTTATTCTTTACAACCAATTTAAAGCAAATCATAATCCATTACCATGATTATTAGTTGAACTGGATGGACATGTGTCTTTTTTCAACCTGACTAACTATGTACTGCAACTATGATTAAAATAAACACAATTTGAAGTTTTTAGGAACCTTCTGTTTGCAGTAATTATGTTTTGCTGGTGAGTTGTGATAATGTGATTTTGCTTTGTCTGTACATCATCTCCTTTCTTCTCTAATTAGAGCCCCTTATATTTCCTGTCTAGTGTGTATCTCAGAGTATCATCCACTGGCAAGAATCGTAGTGTTTGAAAGACTGTGTACCAATGTATGGTCCGTGATGAGTGTACTATAGGTTTTCCAATGCCTTGACTGTAACTGCTGCATTTTCCAGTAACACTGTGACTGTACAATGCTAAAAGTGAATTGTAACACAATAAAAAGTAAATAAAAAAAGCTGTAAATATCTTCAGAATAATTAAATGTGCAGAGTGATTGGAAGCTATTATGTTCTTACTGGAAAACACAACTCTCAATGACAATTATGAATTTTCGGTAAAGTGAACATTTATCCCTTAATCCATACCTCCTAGCATAATGACACATCTTTTGTTATAATGCAGAATTTTATACATTTGTCATTACATCCAAACACAATTTGTGCCCTAACCAGGTATCTGGAATATAATATTCTGCATTAATTATACAATTATGCAGCAGAAGCCATTTTTTGCTGGATTTTACATTTATTTATACTGTCAGGGCAATGGTAGATTATGTGCTTGGTTATAATTATCTCAGTTAGAAGGATAGAGAATCAGAATTTTGTATGGTTCACTTCACAAATTGACTGTAGCAGGAAATATTAGTAATAAAACCATATTTTTCATTATTGCAGCCTTTCTCAACCTTTTCAACACAAATGAACCCTTACAAAAACGTTCCGGTCTCAGAGAACCCCTGCCTAAACCTACAACTCGTTATACATTAGTGTGATGGTCAGTGGGAAGAATGCTCTTTACACTTGTGGTCATTGGTAAGAATTACCCCCTTACAGATAGCTAAAAAGATCAATGGTATCAGTGGAAACTTATCTGAGAGTCAGAAATTGCTCATTGCTCAAGGAACCACTAGCAACCTCTGGAGGAAACCTAGTTGAGAAGCCCTGCCTTATAGTGTTCCATTATAAATTTCACTGTTCCATGTTCTAAAAAATGTCCATGACTACTGTGCTATTGCTCAAATCTGAACATAACTGAATGCTTTAAGTGACCCTGTACTGATAAGATATAATGAAATGCTTTTTTAACCTATATAAGTAAGCAGAAAATACTTTTTTCAATACCTGTGCCATCAAACACCGCTCGATGTTGTAAAAATGTTCCTAGAAGTCCATACCTCCCAACTTTTTGAGATGGGAATGAGGGACGCCTATCAGCAAAAGTATGCAGTCATAGGACACACCCCCTGGATACGCCCCCTTAAAGGAGAACTGTACAAAAAACAAGATTGGTTAAACCCACAAGTGCTTTTTTTACCACCACTATTCCTTTATATTGGCTTTTGGAGGTTACAAATACAGCAAGTTAGAAATCAGATGAAAGGTTTAGTGCTGGAAAACATGTTTTGATATATAAATAGATCATTTTATATACATCCATATAGATTAGACCAAAATGAGGGACAAATAAGGAGGAATGAGGGACAGGGGGACATTGCTCCAAATCAGGGACAATCCCTCAAAATTAGGGACAGTTGGGAGCTATGGAAGTCAGCTGGAAGTCAGCTGGGAATCTCCAGGGTCCCCCACAGCTTTCACAGTAATGTGGAGTCAGAAGGAGGAACTATTGAGCACCAAGGGGGACCAATGAGTTTGAAACTCACAGAAGTGTTATTTTTGCAGCAGACTTTGGGTTATTCATTAAAGCGAAGGTCCGCCTTAAAAAAATATATTAAAAGCCAGCAGCTACAAATACTGCAGCTGCTGACTTTTAATAAATGGACACTTACCTGTTTAGGGTGCCCGCAATGTCGGCAGCCAAATCCAAGCAATCGCTCGGCTCTTGGCTGCCCCTGCCGACATCCTCGGTGAGGGAATCAGGATGTTAAGCGTTGTGGCTTCACTTCCTGGTTCCCTATTGTGCATGCGCAAGTCATGCTGCGTGTCCATACTGGTCCCTGCTGTCTTCTGGGACCTGTTTGTTTCCCAGAAGACAGCGGGGGTGGGGCGCGATGTGGCGTAGATACCCGCAGATTCTGCAGCTATCTATGCCCTGGAGTGGGTGCAAATACCTATATTATACAGGTATCTGCACCCCCGCCCCCTGAAAGGTGCCAATTGTGACACCGGAGGGGGGAGGGTTCTGAAAAGCGGAGGTTCCACTTTTGTGTGGACCTCCGCTTTAATGCTATTTGTTAAAGTGAAACGCAAGGGGAAACACCAGGCTTTCCCAGTGATGTGGATGGGTGACCCCACCCCCCCTCTGATGCAACGGAAGCCACCCATCCACGTCAATGGGAAAGCCCGACATTTCCCCTTGGGTCAGGGGGGACGGGTCACGTGACGGGTTGCCCCGCCCTCAGCTACATAAGAGCTGTCAGGCTAGCGCCGAATCATTCCCAGGGTGTCTCCGGTGGAGTCAGAATCGTGTGCGTGTTCCTCGCTGGACATCATCGCTGGAGAGTGGAGATCACCCATCGCTGGATACCGAGAATGGATTCCATCGCTGGAGTGGAGATCGAGAGTGGATTAAATCGCTGGATTCTTTTTTATTTTTTTATTTTTAATAAAGATCTTATAAAGCAATGTCTGTGTGGTTTTTAACAATTTGACTTTTTTGTGTGTGAAATGATAGGGTTACAATGTACCCCTTATCAATTCACATGGGGGGGCCCGGGATCTGGGGGTCCCCTTTGTTAAAAAGTGCTTCCAGATTCCTATTAGCCCCCTGCTCGCAGACCCCCACAACCACCTGGCAAGGGTTGTGGGGATGAGGCCCTTGTCCCCATCAACATGGGGACATCCTCCCCATGTTGAGGGCATGTGGTGTGGTACAGTTCAGGAGGGGGGTGCTGTCTCGTCCCCCCCTTTTTTCCTGCGGCCTGCCAGCTTGCGTGCTCGGATAAAGGGTCTGGTATGGTATGGACTTTTGGGGGAACCCACGCCATTTTTTTTTATTTTGGCGCGAAATTCCCCTTAAAATCCATACCAGACCTAAAGGTTCTGGTATGGATTTTTTTGTGGAACCCCGCGTCATTTTTTTTTATTACACAGGGTTCCCCTTAATATCCATACCAGACCCGAAGGGCCTGATATGGAATTTAGGGGAAACCCCACACATTTTTTTTTTTAATTTTGGTTCCCTGCACAAAATGTAATTTTTGAAGGAAAAAAAGTAATTTAAAACTACTTCCGCTATTAATGAATTGTCGGTCCTGGCAATACAGATAAAAGTAATTTAAAAAAATTGCAGGGGTTCCCCTTAATATTCATACCAGACCCAAAGGGCCTGGTAATGGACTGAGGGGGGGACCCCTGTAATTTTTTTCAATTACTTTTCTCTGTATTGCCAGGACCGACAATTCATGAATAGCCGCTAGTAGTTTTAAATTACTTTTTTTCCTTCAGAAATGACACTTTGTGCAGGGACAATTCTGAAAACGGGAAACATGCACTATTTTACAGGCATACTTTAGACACCTCCCAGGTACGAAATTTAAAGGAATATTTCACTTTTATTGTTTCACTTTAAGCATTATTAAAATCACTGCTCCCGAAAAAACTTCAGTTTTTAAAACTTTTTTTGCATTGATACATGTCCCCTTGGGCAGGACCCAGGTCCCCAAACACTTTTTAGGACAAAAACTTGACAATTAACCTTTAAAATTAGCACTTTAGAATCCTCCCATAGACTTTTACATGGTGTTCAGTGGCTTTTCGAATTTGCCGCGAACACCCTAAATTGTTTGCTGTTCACCGAACTGGCGAACAGCCAATGTTCGAGTCAAACTCATGTTAGACTCAAACTCGAAGCTCATCCTTACTGATCACGTAAAATCAGTCAAAAGCTTATTAACCACTTTACAACCGCTGAACGTCAAATTATGTCCTTGAGTTTGTGCGGTGATATCTGAATGATGCCTGCAGCTACAGGCATCATTCAGATATCACTGTCTTCAGCCGGCGATTCTGTGCACAATAAGAACAATCAAAGTGGCAGTTCTGCCGCTTGATCGTTCTTATAGGCAGCGGAATGGGACGTCCCCCCCCCTCCCGCCGCCATCCGGTGCTTCTCCGGGCTCTCCAGTGCCATTGGGGGCCCGGAGAGCGAATCGGCCGGCACTGGCTGGGGAAGCATAGAGATGACTGGTGACCAGATGGTGACCAGTCATCTCTATGACCGTCGGAGGCCCGGGCGCAACGTTATGATGTCACGCCCGGTACCCGGAAGTAAACAAAGCTGCAATCGCGGCTGTCGGTGTGAGATAGGTGAATGTTTTTTCACCGATTTCATGCTTGTAAGCCTGGAGGAGAGATGTGGGGTCTTATTGACCCCACATTTCTCCATAAAGAGGACCTGCCATACTGATTCCTATTACAAGATCAAAAAAATAAAAAAAAAAGTGTAAAAAAAAAAAAATGAAGTAAAATACAAATAAATATTTTTTTTTTAAACGCCCCTATCCCTGGTAGCTTGCGCACAGAAGCGAACACGCATGCAAGTCCAGCCCACATATGTAAACGCCATTCAAACCCCACATGTGAGGTATCGTCGCGTGCGTTAGAGCGTGTGCAACAATTCTAGCACTAGACCTCCTCTGTAACTCGAAAATAGTAACCTGTAAAAAAAATTAAAGCGTCTCCTATGGAGACTTTTAAGTACCGAAGTTTGGCGCCATTCCATGAGTGTGCGCAATTTTAAAGCGTGACATGTTTGGTATCTAAAATAATTGGACTAACTTTACTGTTTTGTTATTTTTTAATTCATGGAACCGTTTTTTTTCCCCAAAAAAAGGTGTTTGAAAAATCATTGCGCAAATACTGTGCGAGAAAAAAGTTGCAATGACCGCCATTTTATTCCCTAGGGTGTCTGCTAAAAAAAATATATAATGTTTGGGGGTTCTGATTAATTTTCTAGCAAAAAATTGTGATTTTTACATGAAGGAGAGAAGTGCCAAAATAGGCCCGGTTGTCAAGTGGTTAAATTGCTCAATTGGAGAATCTGTGGTTTACAGTCTTATTCAGTTTGATCATTTTAGTCACGTTAGTCAAATGATTGTTTGAATTATCAATGATCATATAGATGTGTATATGGCCTCCTTTACACAAACTTTCTTTGTTGAACTCCAGGACCTGTTAACTTTCAGTTGCTAACTTCACCCTTATATATTTGTAAGGAACCCTTCTTTTTTAATACATTTAAAAAAAGTAAATGCCTAGTGAAAGGCTGTACCCAAAATGTACAACTATGTACTGTATAACTATCAACTATCTGTTATTCTGTTATACATATGTCCAGCTAGAGTGTTTATGTGGCATGCGATACATTTTAGTGGCAGTACTGTCCACATACCCTGGGATAATGAAAAAGGTGCAAGTGACAAAAATCTCACTTTGGTCTCTTTGTGTTGGATTTAAATATAGTAAAATGCATATTTCAATGTGATGCCTCTGGAGTGGATGGTTATCATGTCAGTTTGTGACACATCCTTTCCACTGACATTGGATTGTGACAGACTTAGACAAGACATGTTCTGAGCTTTCAGTGCGATGCCCATAACTAATGGCACACAAGGCAGTGTAGACAGCCATACATATTGAGTATAGACTATTGGAATAATGTACCATACTTTTAGAAAGTAGAGTTACTAAAACGCTTAACATAATAATATACAAAACATAGGAAGTGCAGCACAAAATACATAGAATAAATTAAATCAATTTAAATGATAAAAAATGTCCAGAGTTCAAGATACCAAAACCAAACAGCAACAGCATAGATCCTCCACGTGTGGAAACGAGGAGATCCAGGAACCACAAATAAATTTGTGACAATCCCTCCACCTGTGAGATGCTTAGCAATTGGATCCTGGAAGTCAACAGCGCGTGTCCCTTAGGGGTAAATGCAGTCAGGAAGTAAGCAATGTTCTTCAGATGACATTCCCCACAGTGCATGTAGGTAAAGAAAAAAGGTTCTACGTGCTCTCCGTTTAAAAGGGTCAATGCTTTATTTGAATAAATATCCTACTCACATGACCTTTTAAATGTACTTGGACACAAAAGGCTTCAGAGTGTTTTAGCACGGAGGCTTGAAAACCTACAGCCCAACCTAAGTATTGCCTAAGTATTGCTGTCAAATCTTCATCCGTGGAAAGTATTGGTAAATATTTATCTATATATATCTATAGTGTTTTTAATTTGATTAAATTCCAAGGAGCAGGCAGTTACAAAAGTGACTGAACTTGTTTTCCTGTCATTAGAACTCTTACTATTACTAAAGCTCTTCTTGCAACCAGAATTCTCCAATGTTGCACTCCTTATTAAAACCTTCCTCAGTAGAGCAGTTATGTTGGCTGAAAATGCCTTATGATAGGTGCAAGTTGTACCCAAGCCCTAAACTGTGCAGCCTGTTAAAGTAAGATCCATAACGTTTATGGCATCCTTATGACTATCAAAACTAAATTCCAAATTGAGATGGTTTTGGATCGCCAAGGTAACACAGTCCATAAGTGAACTATACCATACAATTAGAAGGTTGTCTATGTAGCGACCATAACTAACTATAGAACCTGCAAATGGGTTGTGTCGGGAGAAGAGAAAACTCTCCTCCCACCAGCCCATGTACAGGTTCGCCAGGGATGGTGAAAAATGGGCCCCCATCGAGGCCCCCCTACATTGCAGATAGAAAACTTGATCGAACATGAAATAGTTGCGGCTGAGAAGAAATTCAACTGCCATAATTATGAACTCTCTCAGACTAGTGTCATAAGTACTGTAACAAAGATGGCTTTGATTGCAAGGTCGTGTGTGAAATGGAGGAATATAGTGACTTCACATACATGGTGAGCCACTGGTACTCCTCCTTCCACACCACTTCCTGTAAAGATTTCAGTACTAATGTAGTGTCTTTGATATAGCCCGGTAATCTTACAACCAATGGTTGAAGATGCTGGCCTAACCAATGACCCAAACACTCAAAAAGGGAAATGATACCTGCCACTATCGGTCTACTGGAATTATATGCTTCTGGAGTTTGGGCATGTGATGGAAAATAGGGACTATAGTTGAATTGACTATAAGATGCTCTGCTACTTTTCTGTCAAAAACCCCCATCTCCACACCTCTGTCCAGAAGATTGATCATTTGCTGTCTGAAGACAGAAATGGGATCCCTATCCAAAATTCAATATGTGAAGGTAGTGGAAGAGGGAAAAAGGGAGGTGAGAATGTAGTGGATGGTGGGACTTTATATGAAACATCACATGGGCAGGTTGAATCAAGAAAAAAACATTAATTTATTAGATCCTATATTTGAGCATAATCCATAGGTGGCATCAATAAAACATCAATGTATGATACAGAAGATAGCATATAACATGATTGGTAATCACATACATAAAATATCACATGATTGGTAGTCACATAATATCATGGGTAACATAGTAAAAGACACTATTATACATGATAATTGATAACCCAGCAATGAGCGCAGAGATATATAAAAAAAAAATTAGTTAATGATTCAAACACATCAAAACCCATGATAGGTGCATGACTGCTGAGACATGATATCAGCTAAACGAGAGGCTCCACGCATTTCGTGGACTTAATCCACTCATCAGGAGCAGGCTATACAGTAAGGGCACCTAAAAAAAGTGATAATCAATGGTAATTGACTAAAAATGAGGAAAGAGAACCAAAGAAATAAATCTTAGTACTCTTACCTATAGATAAAATAGAGGAACGTAGATCATGGTATGAAATGTAGGAAACAATGGGAGGTGGTCGAATATATCCCCCTGGGAGTTGAGGTGATGACCATGTAGCGACAGGGAGGCCAAAAATAATGAGTGAATGAGCCTCTGATGAGAGGCAAACAGTCTTCTAAAGTTGGAGTGGTTGGTGAAGCAAATGGGGATCCTATAGAAAATAGAAATATAATATATATGTATATTGATGATGATGGTGATAGTGTTGGGGTGGTGACAAGTGGGAGATGACTAAAAATAGCAAGGAGAAGGCAGTGCTGCAGAAGTGAAAAGCACAGGGAACCACCATGAAATCCCCAAGTGTGATGGAAAAAAGCAAACAAAGGAATGCGCATGAACAATGAGAGAGTGAACCACCATAAGGCCAGAGGAGAAAACCCCAACAACCAATATACCTGGGACTAGGTGAGAAGTGGAGAGGCTACTGTAAGTGCTCGATGGCAGTGTGATGGTGACTATGTGAAGGTAACCCGCAACTGGCGCAAAGCCTCTTTCTTATAATCACTTATGTTTATGATGACGACCGAGCCTCCTTTGTCGGCTTCTTTTATCACTAGGTCAAAGCATGATTTGAGACCGACAATAGCATCTATTTCTGATTTAGTGAGCTTGTCCTTGTATCGCCTAGGCTGGGTCGCCACTTTATTGCCACTCCATCCGCAAGTTTGATTAAATCATGATCTATCAAGGCTTGAAAAGTGTCTATTGCTGCATTTCTTGCCCGGGGGAAAAAAATCTCCCCTATTAACACAATCCCTTATCAATACCATACATACCTCCTGTGGACTCAGACGGAAGCTTTTCCAGGGTGGATCTAACAGTTTGATCCTGAAAATTAAGAGTAGAAAAGGTTGTCTCCTGTGAGACAACTTTCTGTATATGTAGAGTCAAAAGGTAAAAAAAATGTTTCCTCAAAACAATATTGCGTATAAATCTGTTGACATCTAGCAAGGTACTAACAATATCAAAATAAGATTGTGGAGAAAAGAAAGCCCTTTAGAGAGCAGGGAAGCTTCTGCAATGTAAGAGAGGCTTTTGAGAGATTTACCACATTTTGGAAAGTGTCTATGTCCTGAACCTCCTGTGTCAATTCAGTTGGCTTCTTGTTTGCCTGGAGTTGGTAGTGCTTCCTGATGCTGTGTCTCCCCCTCCTTGTCTTTCTTCATTTTCTTGCTCCTTCTTTTTCTGCTTGTTTGTCACTGTACCGTTTTGTTTTTTTGAAGATTCCTTTGAAAAGACTGAGGACACCAAACCTTTAGAATCAGATGTCCCTCTATCACTATCGCTGGCAAACATGTACATGGGCTGGTGGGAGGAGAGTTTTAATTTCTCCCGACTAGGGATGAGCTTCGAGTTCGAGTCGAACTCATGTTCGACTCGAACATTGCCTGTTCGGCGAACAACGAACAATTAGGGATGTTCGCGGCAAATTCGAAAAACCACAGAACACCCTGTTAAAGTCTATGGGAGAAATCTAAAGTGTTAATTTTAAAGGCTAATATGCAATTTATTGTCCTAAAAAGTGTTTGGGGACCTGGGTCCTGTCCCAGGAAACATGTATCAATGCAAAAAAAAAGTTTTAAAAACGGCCGTTTTTTCAGGAGCAGTGAATTTAATAATGCTAAAAGTGAAACAATAAAAGTGTAATATTACTTAAAATTTCGTACCTAGGGGGGGGGGGTGTAAAGTCAGCATGTGAAAAAGCGCTTTGTGGCTCTAATGAATTGTCGGCTCTGGCAATTCAGAGATGATTCATTCATAAAAAATAAAAATAAAAAAGCTGGGGGTCCCCCCAAATTCCATTAACAGGCCCTTCAGATCTGATATGGATATTAAGGGGAACCCCGCCTTCAATTTAAAAAAAAAATGACGTGGGGTTCCCCCCAAATATCCATACCAGACCTTTCAGGTCTGGTGTGGATTTTAAGGGGGACTCCACCCCAAATGTAAAACAAAAATGGCGTGGAGTTCCCCCAAAAATCCACACCAGACCCTTATCCGAGCACGTTAACCTGGCCGGCCGCAGAAAAGAGCGGGGGACAGAGTGCGGCCCCCTCTCCTGAACCGCACCAGGCCACATGCCCTCAACATGGGGAGGATGTCCCCATGTTGATGGGGATAAGGGCCTCATCCCCACAACCCTTGCCCGGTGGTTGTGGGGGTCTGCGGGCAGGGGGCTTATCAGAATCTGGAAGACCCCTTTAACAAAGGGGACCCCCAGATCCTGCCCCCCCCTATGTGAATTGGTAATGGGGTACACTGTACCTCTACCATTTCACGAAGGAAGTGTAAACCAGGTTAATGTGCTCGGATAAGGGTCTGGTGTGGATTTTTGGGGAACTCCACGCCATTTTTTTTTTAATTTGAGGTGGAGTTCCCCTTAAAATCCACACCAGACCTGAAGGGTCTGGTATGGATATTTGGGGGGAACCCCACGTCATTTTTTTTTTAAATTGACGGCGGGGTTCTCCTTAATATCCATATCAGACCTGAAGGGCCTGTTAATGGAATTTGGGGGGACCCCCAGCTTTTTTATTTTTATTTTTTATGAATGAATCATCTCTGAATTGCCAGAGCCGACAATTCATTAGAGCCGCAAAGCCGGTTTTAAATGCCTTTTTTTCTTTCAGAAATGACACTTTGTGCAGGGACAGTTCTATGTACGGGAAACATGCGCTTTTTCACATGCTGACTTTACAACCCCCCTAGGTACGAAATTTAAAGTAATATTACACTTTTATTGTTTCACTTTTAGCATTATCAAATTCACTGCTCCTGAAAAAACGTCCGTTTTTAAAACTTTTTTTGCATTGATACGTGTTTCCTGGGACAGGACCCAGGTCCCCAAACACTTTTTAGGACAATAACTTGCATAATAGCCTTTAAAATTAACACTTTAGATTTCAACGGGGTTCTAAAGTTCACAAGAACATTTGGTGTGTTCGCAAGTTCTGATGCGAACCGAACAGGGGGGTGTTCGGCTCATCCTTACTCCCGACACAACCCATGTGCAGGCTCTGCAGTTAGTTATGGTGTATGGGATAGTTTCCTTATGGACTGTGTTACTTTTGTATCCTTGGCAAACCAAACCATCTCAATTTGGAATTTAGTTTTGATAGATATAAGGATGCCATACATTTTTAGGTCTTACTTTAACTGGCCTATGCAGCTCAGGGCTTGGTTACAACTTGTACCTATTGTAAGGCATGTGCAGGAAATGGCTACTTCTGGCTACTCGTTGCCATCCTGCACATGCCAAACTATCCATTCCGTGAGGAAGGTTTTAATAAGGAGTGCAACATTATAGCCTCACGACTTCATTTACAAGAGTATGGCAAATGGAATATAGATAGAGCAGCCCGTCTCACCACGGAGAAAAATAGAATTACCCTCTTGGAGAATGCTGGTCGCAAGAAGAGCTTTAGTAATAATAATATTAAGAGTTTTAATGTCAGGAAAACAAATTCAGCCAATCTTGTAACTGCCTTCTTCTTGGAATTTAATACAATTTAAAACATTATAGATAAATATTTACCATTAATTTCCACGGATGTAGATTTAGCACCAATACTTACATCAGGCTGTAGGTTTTCAAGCTGCTGTGCTAAAACACTAGGAGGCCTTTTGTCCCAGAGTTTGTTTGAGTCGCAGTAATACAAAAAAACTTGGTGGAACATTGTGGGCTCTTACATCTGTGGGAGTAACACATGCCGTTTCTGTAGTAGACACTCTACACAACACAAGACAGTAGTTCCATGTGCCACAGGACGAGAATTCACAATTTGTGAATATATCAATTGTGGCAATAGCAATGTTATATATGTTGTGGAATGCAATAACTGTAACAAACAATATGTGGGTTGCATCATGAGACCACGAACCAGCGAAAATTTTCATGGTGCATCTTATAATACTGACAAATGCTTATCCAATTTATCTAAGCACTTTAGGTATGAACATAATGGCAATATGGTATCCTTTTTGTACTCTTGGCTTGGAAAGAGTTAAATCATCCTCAGGTTGGGGGGACATCCACCGTGCACTTCTTTCACGTGAAGTCGCAGTTTCCGTAAGGCCTTAGGAGGCCTAAAGTTATTCCACCTATTAGGTGGAATAACAATGATAAAGTATGGCCGCTGTTCCCGCCGCGAGATTCAACATTTTAACGTCGTTTGCGTAAGTCGTCCGCGAATCAGGATTTACGTCGTTTACGTCCACGTCGAAATCAATAGGCCCGTGCAGCGTATGTAACCGCAATGCACACTGGGAAATGTAGTCGCCCGGGGGATGCGCAGTGACAAAAAAACGTCAAAAACGTGAGGTCAAGCCTCATTACCTTTAAACACGCCCCCCCAACCCATTTGAATTAGGTGCCCTTACGCCCACCGCATTTACACTACTCCGCCCTAAGTAAGGAGGCAAGTACTTTGTGAATCATGTACTTGCCTCTCTTACTTAAGGCGGCATTGTGTAAACATGCTAGGCTATGCCGACCTAGATTAGTGCGCCCCTACCTGAATCTACCTATCAGACTAAATCGAAATTTGGCATCAAAATGAACATGGGTGAAAACACAGTTAACAAAGCCTCTAAAAAGAAATCTAATGCAGCCATCACATCTAGACTAATACAAAAGAAATTCTAGCGAAAATAACGAATGCATTTGAGATGATTCGTCATTTGTTAAAGGTCTAATGAAACAAAAGGTCACCTCAGAGTAAATCTTACAATCCAATCAGCTGATTAATTTTGTGCTGGAGGTTGGATTGCTAGCAAAGTACATTCCTGAGAACTGATTGAGAACGATGTTGTATTGTATTTGAGCATAGGATAAGAGATATTGTCATTGTGTGTGTTAATGGATTCAATAAACAAACGACTTTCCCAACAACAAATTGTTATAACAAATATATATATATATACATAAATATTGAATCGAATCAATATATATATAAAAAACAAATTGATTCCATATAACGAATATCGTCACTCTACAGAAATAATGAATTATCCGAAAATGAATTAATGTAACATAACAAATATATCAGAAAGAAATTATGTATTTTACAAATTAAAACAAAACAAAACGAAACAAAATTTTCCGTTGTGCACAAGTCTAATCACATCTAAGCGAAGTAAGGATTGGTAAGCTGCAATATATAACATTCTTGCTTTTGGGTTTATATACATTTAAGTGTATGACCAGTATTAGTCAGATTCTAGAGGACAACAATGCATGTATAGGCTTTATTAATACATTGTGCTACTATACCTACACATGTCATTTGTAAACAAGTCACACTAGTACACAGATACAATTGAACAAACCAGATTCACGGGTATCATCTGAAGTTCCTAGGTTGCCAGTTTAGAATGGATTGTCAGCTGTCTTTGCTTGAGTCAGCATACGCTGTGTAATTGTTCATCATAGTGATGGGGTGGGCACAGGTAAACTGTTTGTGTGAATGTCAGCTACCGTATTTATCGGCGTATACCGCACACCTTTTTCCCCTTAAAATCAGGGGAAGATCTTGGGTGCGGGATATACGCCGATCCCTGCTGTCTCTGAGCTGCTAGCCTAGAGCCGAGCCGAGTGTACTGCGCACTTGGCTAGGCTCGGCTACGCTCGGCTCCGCCCGCCGCAGCCTAGAGCCGAGCCGAGCCGAGTGTACTGCGCACTCGGCTAGGCTCGGCCACGCTCGGCTCTGCCCGCAGCCACGCAAGAGGAGTCGAGAGAAGCCGAGACAAGCCGAGAGGAGCCGAACACCCAGGGAATCCGGCTCCTCTCGACTCGCGCCAAATCCAAAAACGAACACCGGACACGCTGGACGGAGACGGACACCTGGATGGAGGCCGCAGACGGACACCTCCAAAGCTGCAGACGGACACGCTGGACGGAGACGGACACCTGGATGGAGGCTGCAGACGGACACCTCCAAAGTCGCAGACGGACCCCGCGCAAGGAAGCCGCAGACGGACCCCGCGCAAGGAAGCCGCAGACGGACACCCACAAGGCTGGACGGACCCCGCGCAAGGCAAAGACGGACGCCGGACAAGGCCGCCGATGGACGCAGGGCACAAATGTTTTCTTTTTTTTCCTTTTTTACCTTTCTAAGCTTGGGGTGCGCGTTATACGTCGGCGCGCGGTATACCCCGATAAATACGGTACTTAGCAAAGAGCTACTTTACATTTCTGCAGTCAGAATGGTAAAATTGTTGTAAATCGAACCATTTCCCGAGTAGCAAGTAAATGGAGAGCAGTAAGTATCGGTGCTATCATTCAGCTGACCCCTGAGCAAGGTGTACATGGCAACAAACAGGATAAATAAATAATCGTACACTGAGAATATTGCTTATCCTCCAGAATGTATTAAAGTATCAGATTACCATCAGCTTTCAGCAGATAAAAAGACATGTCCTGATAAGTGCAAGCAATGTGACAAATTCTAGCATTACTTGTAAAAAATGCACCACAGGGAATATTTTAAAGAGTAAACCATTTTACAAAACTGCTCCTCATATATAATTATAAGGTAATGTAAATTGTTGTACTATTTTAATAAGTTCAGTTCTTCAGAATATTTATTTTTGATTTTAGTCAAGTAAACGTGAACTATTGTATATTGTGTTTTAAAGATTTTCATTTGTTCACCCTAGTGGTTGGGGAGGTAGTAAAACTCCATGCCCCCAACTGCTACCTGCTTTAACCATTATTTGCAGAGGCAGCGGCTGGTGATGTACACATGACATGGCTATGATGCGTTGCTTCATGGCAGAGATTATAACCCATATTGCTTTCAGCAGGTGCTATCACATGTTGAACATGACCTCTTCAAATGAATGGGGCCACTCTACATGCATCAAGGGGTTAAAGGAGGCCATACAATGCCTCCCAATTACTTGTCAAATGTTTTCTGATGAGTGATCTGAACACTGACTGCTCTTTAGTGATCACTGCTAGCCCTAAAAGAGTCTTCACATACATGGGCGTCCGCTCCATAGGGCAAGGGGGGGCAATTGACCCCCCTGGAAAATCGAGAAGGTGTTGAAGAGTTTTGCGACCATGGGCTGTCTAAACGGTCCTGGGTTGGATGTCACACAGGCACAACGAGCATAGTGAAGCTGCCTCCCCTCCAGTGTTTATGTGTACACAGGGGGAGGGAACCTGCTGTGCCTGTGCTGCACTGATGTCTGATCTGAGGTACTGAATGGGATGGGGGAGGGGGGTTTGTGCTGAATGGGGGGTCCATCTGTGCTGAAGGGGGGTCTGTACTGAAGGGGGGTATGTGCTGAAGGGGTGTCTGTGCTTAAAGGGGCTCCATCTGTGCTGAAGGGGGGTCTGTGCTGAATATAGGGGTCTGTGCGTAATGGGGGGGTCTGTGCTGAAGGGGGGTCCATTTTTGCTGAATGGAGTGTTCTGTGCAGAATGGGGGGTCCATCTGTGCTGAATTGAGGGGTCTGTGCTGAAGGGGGAGTCTTTGCTGAAGGTGGGGTCCATCTGTGCTGAAGGGGGGTTCTGTACATTCTCTAGGCTATATTCATATGGGCATGGAGTGAAGCTGAATTATCTCAAGAGCTATTTCACACTGCCAGCTGGCCACGTTATCGGTAAAGTGGCGCTTTACCATCATTTTAGCTGAGCTATTCGGCCGCTAGCGGGGCACCTTTAACCCCCGTTAGCGTTTGAAGAAAGGGTTAAATGCGACTGTGTATCGCCGCTGCCGAAGCTCCCCTCCCTGAAAAAATTTCAGCGGACGCCCATGTTCACATACTGTTTCAGAAGTTATGCATTCTCCTTTTAGTGCAATCCAGCTCCCCTTCACTGATCATTTAGGGCCTTTTCACATAGGCATTGAAATCTAAAGTAGTCTTTAGACCCCCTTTCACACTGAGGCAGTTTTCAGGCGTTTTAGCGCTAGAAATAGCACCTGTAAAGCTCCTGAAAACTGCTTCCCATGCCGCCAGAGTTTGAAAGCCAGTGTGCTTTCCAACTGGGGGTGGTACGCTTGCAGGACGTTAGAAAAAGTCATGCAAGCAGCATCTTTGGGGCAGTTTTGGGAGTGGTGTATACAGTTCTCCAAAAACACCCCTGCCCATTATAATGAATGGGCAGCACTTTCCCTTGGGCTTAAATGTTCCCCCACTAGTGACCAAAAAACAGCGGTAAAGCACAGCTAAAATGATCATGGGTGGCCTCAGTGTGAAAGGGGTCTTAACTAGACATGTGCACTGCCAAAAAATATGTTTTTTTCGTTTATGTTATTTTCGGTTTTTTTTTTTTTTGGAAATTCGGGAAAATAAAAAAAACATTTTTTTCATTTTTGTTTCATTCGTTTTTTTTTTTTTTTTTCGGAAGTTCGGAAATTCAAACTTTGAAAATGAAAAATTTGAAATGAAAAAATTCGAAAATGAAAAATTTCGAAAATGAAAAATTCCAAATGAAAAATTTGAAAATGAAAAATTCAAAAATTTGAAAATGAAAAATTTGAAAATAAAAAATGAAAAATTTGAAAATTCGGAATTTCTAAAATTAAAAATTAGATAATTAAAAGAAAAGAAAATTTTTCGAATTTCCGAAAATCCGAATTTCCGAAATTCTGAAATACGTAAATTTAAAAATACGTAAACTCGGAAATTAAAAATACGGAAATTAAAAAATTCGGAAATTCGAATTTTCGGAAATCCGAAAACTAATTAGAAACAAAATGAATTGCACATGTCTAGTCTTAACGTGCATTCTTGCACCCATAGCGTCAATTTGTATTGTGGATGTGTTGCAGAAGTGTTCAAGTCAAGTCAGGCGATGCTCCTCAAGCGTCCTGTGAATATGGGGCCAGATCCACAAAAACCTGGCGTAACTTAAAAAATCCCATTTAAGTTACACTGCCTTAAAGTTTCTACCTAAGTGCTTGATCCACAAAGCACTTATCTAGAAATTTCAGGCTGTGTAACTAAAATTCCGCCGGCGCAAGGCGTTCCTATTCAAATGGGGCGAGTCCCATTTAAATGAGGCGCGCTCCCGCGCCGGCTGTACTGCGCATGCGCAAAGTTACGTTACGCCGAGTTTTGAGGATCGCGACGGCTTAAAAAAGTTGCGTCGGGGAAAAAAAATAAAAATTACAGCGTCGCTCGGCATGCATTCCTGAGAGGGAGAACTCCATGCCAATTTTCAAAGAAAAAACCGGCATGGGTTCACCCCCCAGGAGCATACCAGGCCCTTAGGTCTGGTATGGGTTGTAAGGAGACCCCCCTACGCCGAAAAATCGACGTAGGGGGTCCCCCTACAATCCATACCAGACCCGTATCCAAAGCACGCTACCCGGCCGGTCAGGAATGGGAGTGGGGATGAGCGAGCGCCCCCCCCCCCTCCTGAGCCGTGCCAGGCCGCATGCCCTCAACATGGGGGGGTTGGGTGCTCTGGGGCAGGGGGGCGCACTACGGGCCCCCCCACCCCAGAGCACCCTGTCCCCATGTTGATGAGGACAGGACCTCTTCCCGACAACCCTTGCCATTGGTTGTTGGGGTCTGCGGGCGGAGGCTTATCGGAATCTGGGAGTCCCCTTTAATAAGGGGGCCCCCAGATACCGGCCCCCCACCCTAAGTGAATGGATATGGGGTACATCGTACCCCTATCCATTCACCTGTAGGCAAAAAGTCAAAGTTAATAAACACACAACACAAGGCTTTTTAAAATATTTTATTATTCTGCTCCGGATGCCCCCCTGTCTTCGTTATTAGCTCAATTACCAGGGGGGGCTTCTTCTTCCACTCTCCGGGGGTCTTCCACTCTCCGGGGGTCTTCTCCGCTCTCCGGGGGTCTTCTCCGCTCTCCGGGGGGGCTTCTCCGGACTCCGGGGGGCTTCTTCCATCTTCTCCCCTCTTCCGCTGTTGACTCGGCGAACCCCGGTTCTTCTGCAGCTCTCCGGTGCCTTCTTCTTCAGCGCTGGCTGCCTGCTATGTTTGTGTGTTAGCTCAATTTCTAACAGGCAGCCAGCGCGGTCTTCTGTGGCGTCAGGGTCTTCTCTTCCTTTCTTCCGATGTTGCCTCGTCGCCTGTTGTCGCTGTAATGATGGAAGCGCGCCTTGCATCCCATTTATATAGGCATCACCGTCCCATCATGCTCCGGTAGGTACCCACGTGGTGGGTGCACGTGGGTAGGCACCCACCACGTGGGTACCTGCCGGAGCATGATGGGACGGTGATGCCTATATAAATGGGATGCAAGGCGCGCTTCCATCATTACAGCGACAACAGGCGACGAGGCAACATCGGAAGAGGGGAGAAGAACAGAAGAGAAGATGACGTCACAGAAGACCACGCCGGCTGCCTGTTTGAAATTGAGCTAACACACAAACATAGCAGGCAGCCAGCGCTGAAGAAGAAGGCACCGGAGAGCTGCAGAAGAACCGGGGTTCGCCGAGTCAACAGCGGAAGAGGGGAGAAGATGGAAGAAGCCCCCCGGAGTCCGGAGAAGCCCCCCCGGAGAGCGGAGAAGACCCCCGGAGAGTGGAAGACCCCCGGAGAGCGGAGAAGACCCCCGGAGAGCGGAAGAAGAAGCCCCCCCTGGTAATTGAGCTAATAACGAAGACAGGGGGGGCATCCGGAGCAGAATAATAAAATATTTTAAAAAGCCTTGTGTTGTGTGTTTATTAACTTTTACTTTTTGCCTACAGGTGAATGGATAGGGGTACGATGTACCCCATATCCATTCACTTAGGGTGGGGGGCCGGTATCTGGGGGCCCCCTTATTAAAGGGGACTCCCAGATTCCGATAAGCCTCCGCCCGCAGACCCCGACAACCAATGGCAAGGGTTGTCGGGAAGAGGTCCTGTCCTCATCGACATGGGGACAGGGTGCTCTGGGGTGGGGGGGCCCGTAGTGCGCCCCCCTGCCCCAGAGCACCCAACCCCCCCATGTTGAGGGCATGCGGCCTGGCACGGCTCAGGAGGGGGGGGGCGCTCGCTCGTCCCCACTCCCATTCCTGGCCGGCCGGGTAGCGTGCTTTGGATACGGGTCTGGTATGGATTGTAGGGGGACCCCCTACGTCGATTTTTCGGCGTAGGGGGGGTCCCCTTACAACCCATACCAGACCTAAGGGCCTGGTATGCTCCTGGGGGGGAACCCATGCCGGTTTTGTTTTTACAAATTGCCGTGGAGTTCTCCCTCGGGAAAGCATACCAAATGCCGTCGCTGAAATGGGCTTTTACAAGGTGTGACTAGTTTACACTTTGTAGAACCAGCCCTAATTTTACACTTGCAAAATAACACTTACGGCGCAAAAAGGAAGCTGGAAAGCTTTGTGGATCGCCTTAAGTGCTAATTTGCATACTAGCAACGGCATTTCGACTCGAAATGCCCCCAGCGGCGGATGCGGTACTGCATCCTAAGATTCGGCAGTGTAATTCAATTACACATGCCGGATCTTCTGCCTAACTTTGGAAAAAGCCTTTTGAGGATCGTTTCCAAAGTTACACACAGACTGAACAGCAGTTAAGTCGGAGTATCTCTTTTGTGGATCTGGCCCATGGTTTTTATTTTTTTTACAAGGCTAAAATTGGAAATTATCCCTTTTGACACGTTGGGGTTTATTTACTAAAGCTAGAGAGTGCAAAATTAGTCACACTTCTAAACAAAAAACAACCAGCTTCTATCCTCAGCTTGTTCAATTAAGCTTTGGCAATAGAACCTGGAAGCTCTGCAGAAGTGTGACTAATTTTGCACTCTCTGGGCCAAATCTTCAAAAGAGATACGCAGGCGGAACTGCTGTTCAGCCTGCGTATCTCTGTGCCTAACTTTGGAAACGATCCTCAAAAGGATTTTTCCAAAGTTAGGCAGAAGATCTGACATCTGTAAGACACTTACACTGTCAGATCTTAGGATGCAGTACCGCATCCGCCGCTGGGGGCATTTCTCATTGAAATGCCGCTTTGCGTATGCAAATGAGGACTTAAGCAGATCCACAAAGCTTTTAAGCATTGTGGTTTCTGCGTAAGTTCCGATTTGCTTGCGCAAAATTAGCGCTGGTTTTACAATGTGGAAAGTTAGTCCACCATGTAAAACCAGACCTTTTTTTCGATCGCCGCGTTTTTTTTAAAAATGTGAATTTTTTTTCCCGGCGCGTATTTTTTTTTTCCCGACGCAACTTTATTGTCCCGTCGCGATCCACAAAGCCCGGCGTAAATTACGTTTGCGCGCTGCCCGTCGGGAAAAATGACGTCACACGCATGCGCAGTATGTCCGGCGCGGGAGCGCGCCTAATTTAAATGGGAATCGCCCATTTAAACTAGGAACGCCTTGCGACGGACGGAGTTAAGTTGCGCTGCCGCAATTTTCCGGGTAAGTGCTTTGAGAATCGGTACTTAATTTCGGAAAATTGCGGCAGTGTAACTTAACTCCCTAAAGTTAAGTTAAGCAAGATTTTTGAGAATTTGGCCCTCTATCTTTAGTAAATTTTTGCAACCACTTAAAACCACTTAAAACCTTTGCAACCACTTAAAAGTGTTAAAAAGCCATAGGCACAGTTACGATGGACTTGTGGTGCATTTCAATAGAAGTGAATGGCAGCGGTTGCAAAGTGTCAATGCCTGCCAAACTCTGCAGACAGCATTATTTTGTCCTCGCCACAATGCAAGGGAAAGCTAACACGGCCGTGTGTACATTTCCTTCCTCTTCCTTAGTAGACCAAAAAACAAATAAAATTGATACCACTTGAATGCCTCAATCTGTTATCCCGGCTGACTGGCCACAATGTTTGCAGGTGCTTGTTGGGTTGAATACTGGCTTGTCGAACACATCGAGGAGGATAACAAAATGGCACCTGTCCACACAATGCCTAGGCAAATAGTGAGTGTCTCTTAGTAAAAAAGGGCTTCAGGTTGGTCTCCTACCCATGGAAGAACCCGTTCTAAAATGCTCCCTTTTATAATAAATTTGAGTTGTGTTGATATGCAGTCTAACCACCTATTTTCAATGCCTGTGTGAAAGAGCCCTAAAAGTAAGAAGCATTGCTCAGTTCTTCTGGCTACTGATTAAAATGCAATGCCAGTTGGTATAAGGGCAGGTGTCTTTGCAAGGAAAGATCAGGGGGTCCAGATACTAGGTCCAGACTGTATTGATGTAAACATACAAGCACTGCCTTGGTGATTGTGCAGTATTACAGAAAACTCCTGCCTAACAGGATAGTATAGATTAAAGGAGTTGTAAATCCTTGTGGTTTTTCACCTTAATGCATTCTATTCATTAAGGTGAAAAACCTCATGCACTGCAGCTGCTCCCCCAGAGTCCCCCTTTTTCTTACCTGAGCCCGATCATTCCAGCAACGGGGATGAGAACAGCAGCTCCAGCCACTGGCTCGGGTCCTCATTGGATAGATTGATAGCAGCAGGAGCCATTGGGTCAATTGTCTGTCAATGGACACAGTAGCAGGACTCGGAAAGTACACCCATGGAAAGCGGCTCTCCGTGGGGGCACTCGATGAGGAGGAGCCAAGAGAGCTTCCGGGGGACCCCAGAAAAGGAGGATCAGGGCTGCTCTGTGCAAAACCCTTGTACAGAGCAGGAAAACTAAAAAGGGTGGGGGTATGGGGGCAGTTGCTGAGGCTGACCATACACATATACCCACCCCAAAGGGGATTTATTGTGGACTATCTTGTTACTGATACACTGACAAATGTAGTATAATAAAATATAGTGTTTAATACATATAAAACATACAATAGGGTCTTAAAATGTAAAAATGGATGTATTATATTGTATCTAGTATGTGTCTGAGGCCGCGTACACACGATCGGTCAAAACCGATGAAAACAAACTGAAGGACCTTTTCATCGGTCCAAACCGATCGTGTGTGGGCCCCATCGGTCAGTTAACCTTCGGTCAAAAAATTTAGAACTTGCTTTAAAATTGAACCGATGGACGCCTAACCGATAGGTCAAAACCGATGGGTAGTATGCAAAAGCATCGGTTAAAAATCCATGCATGCTCAGGTTCAAGTCGACGCATGCTTGGAAGCATTGAACTTCGTTTTTTTCAGCACGTCATTGTGTTTTACGTCACCGCGTTCTGACACGATCGGATTTTAACCTATGGTGTGTATGCACATCAGACCATCAGTCAGCTTCATCGGACCGTTGTCATCGGATGGACTGATCGTGTGTACGCGGCCTTACTGTATTATCTGTTTCATAGACAATTTCTCCTGAAGAAGCAAATTTTATTCCGCGAAACTGGTTGAGGAAAGACCAGTCTATACTCCACTCCAACAGAAACCTTACGGGGAACCCGTCAGTAGTATTGTATGTTTTATATGTATTAAACATTATATTTTATTATACTACGTTTGTCCGTGTATCAGTACCGAGATAGTCTATAATAAATTCCCTTTGGGGTGGGTATATGTGTATGGTCAGCCTCAGCAACTGCCCCCATACCCCCACCCTTTTTAGTTTTCCTATATCAATCTGGATGATGGTACTCTCTTATAATTGATTATACAATACTATTTGAGGCTATATTCAAAATTTGCCTTGTACAGAGCAGGTAAGTATGACAGGTTTGTTATTTAAAAAAGAAAAAAAAAACACTTTAAGTTTCAAGCAAGTCTCCTGCAGTTGCTATGGCAGGAAAAAAAGTCTACATTGGATAGGACTACACATTTCCTATTTAACACCCTTGTGGGAGTTCCTGGCAGTTCCTCTAATTTCCTATTAAAATATTACCACTAGGCAGGAGGGTGCAGTGTGGTCAGTTCTCTAGCTGTGCTGGTGACTCAGCGTGCTCTCCTTTTATGATCAGACTTTTGCTGACATGCCCCCCCCCACAGCCATTGTCAGTGTGCTGCTGTTTCTCCTCCCCCAGCTCTGTTTTGTTGCTGAGAGTAGAGATTATGCGATCACTTAAAAAAGGGGAAAAAGGGTATTTATAACTTTTTTTAATGTTTTTTTTTGCGAATGTATACACATATGTTTTGCCTTTCATTTTTTTAAGCTAAATGTGTTGTTTTGCAAGGTGAGGGTTTACATATCCATTATTCTCTTGTTTTACCTATGTTAGATGCTGATATCAGTTAGGAATTGTTACAGCACCCTAAACTGCAAGGTCAATTGTGGTATGGTGTGTGATAGGAATATGTTGATTATTTTAGCTAGACCTCACCCAGAGCTGGGGACACTCTACTTCCTGTGTACAGAAAATATCCAAACCTAAGTGTCTTCTTTGCTGAATAGAGCATTGGGTATATGCTTTTGGGAAAGGTGGCATCAACGCCAACTTGTCACTTTGCTTTGAATGAACAAATAAAGGGAAGTTTTTTTTTTTAAGTATATCAAAAGTCAAACCCTTTTTTTCTTGTTTTTAGTTTGCATTGAGAATGAGGGGTTAACAGTTCTGTAAGGTTGTTATATAACATGTCTATGTCTTGGCTATGGAAATGTACTCTCCATATTTGATGGAAAATGCTACATTTTGATTTGTTTCAGGAACTGGAACAGAGAGGAAATCTTTCAATAGGGACACTAGTTCTGGGGACAATTGTTTAAGGGGACTTTCCTCACTTTGGATATATTTAATTTCCTGTTGTATCTATAGGACAAGAGGTGGAGCAAAATTTCCCCAATGGGACATAGATGGCAAATTAAAAACCTGTCAGGCCCTGTACACACGATCAGTCCAAACTGATGAAAACTGACTGAAGTTCAGTTTCATCAGTCCAAACCTGCCGTGTGTACGGCCCATCAGACTTTTGTCCTTCAGACCAAAGTTTTAGAACTTGCTTTAAAATCGGACTGATGGACACCTGACAGATCGGTCAAAACCGATGGTTAGTACGCAAAAGCATCGGTTCAAAACCCGCGCATGCTTGGAAGCATTGAACTTCGTTTTTTTCAGCACGTCATTGTGTTTTACATCACCGCGTTGGACTCGATTGGTTTTTGAACCGATGGTGTGTACGCACATCAGACCATCAGTCTGCTTCATCGGTGAACCGATGAAACTGAACTTCAGTCCGTTTTCATCAGTTTGGACTGAACGTGTGTACAAGGCCTCAGAAGTATTAACTATTTATTGCTCTATCTAACATAAAACAACATTTTTAACATTTTGATTTACTTTAGGCTCGGTGACCCTTTACTTACTATTTTCACATTCAAAAAGATAATTATAAATTGGAGAACCTTGCATATTATAATATATACATTATATCTAAACTTTCTACACCTGCTGACACTTTTAAAAACTATATCATTGCAATGTCCACTAAATTTTAGATTGTTCTAATGAGGAGCAGCGCTTATTAGAAATCACAGATGGAGATGAGAGTGAAGCTCCTTTTCAGCACATCCTATTGTTAAAGTTTTTTTTTTTAGCTAAATAGCTTCCTTTACCTTACTGCAGTCCTGGTTTCATGTCCTCATTGTTCGTTTTTGCTTTGATGTTGCTGTAATTCCCCTCTGTTCTGGACACTTCCTGGTTGTCTGTTCCCTGATAACCACAGTACTGGGAGATTTCTCATTGTGGTCACTAATCAAGGAGGTGTGATTAAAACCCCTCAGCACCAATCCAGTTTTGTTTTACAAAGCATCACTGCCCTCTATTGGCTCTCTGGCTCTGTACATCAGAGAACCAGGAAACAACAGCAAAAAACGAAACTAAACTGCAGGTACATTATATGATTGGTTTTTATCTATTTTTATTCATTTTTAAAAGGAATCAGTTAACTATTATGTCTCTATACCCTCTAAACAGTCATTTCAGCTAAACACTTTTTTTCCTTTAGTGACCCTTTAAAGTATCAGCTTCAGATTGTTCAGCAGGATCTGCTGAAGGCCAGCAATTGACTGCAGAAAAAGCACAATGCTGAGGCATTCAGAGAAAAATACCATTGATTTTGACCTCTTGGGAGCACTAATCCCATAAAATGCTTCTGTCATGTCTACACCACTTATTCTTCTTACTTAGCCTATCTCTGCTAGGATTTATAACAGCTGAATAACTGCTGGGAAAATCAAGTACATTATTCTAGAAACAGAACTTTGTTCTTTAGTAGAGATTTTGGAATTTCAGCTGTTAGAGATGAAAATAAAGTGAAAAGCGGGGAGTGGCCTAATGGCGGTGGAGTAGAGGCACACTAACTCCAGAGCTCCTCTTGCCTCCGTCCGCCTCCCGACCAATATTGGAAGCCGAGTGAATACCCACAGCCTTAACCTAAAAACGGCGTCTGCAGCGTGAGCAGCCTGGGCGGGTGTTGCTGGCTACGAGCGGTGCATACCTGGGATGAAGAAGGAGGAGGTGCGATCCAAAGTCCGCGTCCAGGCTGAGATTCAGCAATATTTCCCGCAGACCAGAGCAGCTGCAAGCCGGAATCGATCCGCGGTATCACGTGACACTACAAGCGCAGACATACACATACCCAGCGTGTCAGGGGAAAGTGATTCGGCGTTACATCGGAAACTATCCCCAGTGACAGCCACGAGAGAGGAGAGAGAAGCGGCAATGCGGAGGGGGATGCGGTCAGACCAGGAAGAGACGGCTCAGCAGCACCACGAGGTGGAAGCCAGAGAGATAATACAAGAGCCGGAGCTCAGAGACCTGAAAGCAATGCTACTCACCCTCCCTACACGTGCGGACATACTCGCTCTGCCCACAAGAGCAGAGATGGAGGCTCTAGTACTGCGGATGGAGGAGTCTTACAGAAAGGAGCTGGAAACTGTACAGGAAGACGTACAGCAACTGACAGATAAGTTGGCCAATGTAGAAGTTGTGGGGGGGTTGTTGGAGAGGCGGGTGGCAAGCCTAGAACAGGTACAGAGATCACAGGCTCAGCAAGTAGATTCCCTACAGCTCAAAATTGAGGAAATCGAGGACCGCAGTAGGAGGAAGAATTTGAGGTTTAGGGGGGTACCCGAGTCAATCGGGAAAGAAGTTTTACAGCAAACAATTGAAGCAATATGTCACCAACTGATGAACCCCCCTATCTCTCAGCCCCTCGAGTTTGAGAGGTTGCATAGAGCCTTGGGGCCTCCATCAGAAAATTTAAACAGGCCAAGAGATGTAATTTGCTGTTTTCATTTTTTCTCACATAAGGAACTTATAAGCCGGAAGGCCTGGGCTGCAGGAGAGATTATATTTGAGGGGTCCCGGATACAGATACTGCCAGATCTCTCCCGCGCCACCCTACAGAGAAGGGCAATGCTACGTACAGTACTGGACAGAGTTAAGCAAGCAGGAGAGACTTACCGATGGGGGTACCCAATTGCGGTTATAATAAAAAGGAACTCACAGACATTCCATTTACAACAACCCCTAGAACTCCCAGAGATGTTTAAGTTTATGGACATAGAGGCGATAGAAGTACCAAATTGGCTACAATACTTACCAGGGATCTCGAGAGGTATAGCCAAGCCTATAGGACAGAGGAGGCCAGAGCGGAGAAAGGAGAGTGATATAGTACCCCATTAAAGAAGAAGACCAGAGATCGGCTAAAAAATGGGGGCAGCAGTCCCCCTATATACAGAGTCTATGGACAAGTTGTATATTCTATTTTTGCCTTTTTCCCCCTTTTTTTTTTTTTAAGATGAACGTGCTTCATTGATCCCTAGATAATATGACTCCCTGTGGAAGGAGCACCCCCCAGTGTTTTTTTTTTTTTTTTCCCTATCTCCAACCCCACGTTCTATTTTTTTTTTTATATATGTATGTATATATATATATATACAGGTTTTCGCTCCCCCCCTCCCCCCTTCCTTTATATAGATGAGTATGAAGAGGGTACTCCTCCCATGTCCTGTCATGCCCCCGTGCCCCCGTGCCCAGACCATATGAGGGGGGCCCATCCACTTAATTAATTATTATTATTTTTTTGGGGGAAACTGATTTCTTTTGTTGGTTTTTTGGCTTTTTTGAATCACTGTTCTCCTAAGGAGGAGGGGTGGGTTTGGAGGGTTTAGGTTTTAAAATTCTCCCTTTTGTTTTGGAGGAGAATCCATAAGTCCCTCATGATTGAGGGACACTACACGGATGTAGATGCTAAGTTTGAACATATATACATTAGAATGTAGGGGTACAGATAAGGTACCTCAGAATGTGTCAATGAGGACATAAGGTGTTTTTCTTTTATTTCTTTGGCTTTTTGCCTTTTAGCCTTTTTTCCGGGTCTTTTTTTTTTTTTTTTTTCTGAGTGGTTATCACTTTGCACTTTCATTCTTTTTTTTCTGTTATTGGATCATGGTGAGATTAAACCGTGATACCATAAGAAGTAGCACTATGCACAAAGTGATACAATATAATGCGTTGAAACATATTTAGATACACCTTGCACTAGGCCTGGGGCCGGGGGAGGGGAGATTTCTCCCCCCCCCCCATGACCCCCGGCTGATTAAGGAGCACAGAATATATTTATAGGGATGGGGCTGGAAGATGGCTGGGTGAGGGTTGGGGGGGGGGGGATGGAGGATGACGAGGAGGAGGGGAGGAGTTGGCAGGTAGGGAAGGAAAGAGAAAGAGAAAACTCAGACAATTTAGGGACAATGTAGCACATGAGAGTTAATGTAAGGGGAAGGAAGGAAGGAGTAAGGAAGGAGTAAGAGAAAAAGCGGAAATCCTTCAAAGTGGGTAGAAAAGAAGAATGTAGGGTAACAGAGATGGTCGGGGGGTGGGGGGAGGGAGAGGAGCAGACTGGGGTGTTTTATATTTTTTATTTTTATTCCTTTTTTTTTTTTTTATGTTGTATGTTTAAGTGGTTTCTTTTTTTTGTTTTTCTTTTTTTTGTGTGCCGAGCCACCCAATTGGACCAGTCCCCAGATTAGGTTATTGCCCACCGAACTATTGAGGGGGAGGTTCAAAGTGGGCAACTTCCCTAGGGGGGAACTAGAAGAGGGGAGGGGGGAACGGGTGGGAAAGGAAAATTAAAGTAGGAGGGTGGGGTTAAGGGGCGGGGATCTTTTTTTTTTTTTTTTTTTTTCTTTTTTTTTCTCTTTTTTTTTTGTTGCTTTGTTGGGGTTTTTTTTTGGGTCCTTCCTTTCCCCTCCTCCTTCCTTCAACGCCGGAGATGGAGGGATTAAAAATAACCTCCATGAACGTTAAGTGACTTAATGTCCCTGAAAAACGCAGAATGTTGATGAATGACCTGCGGATAGCAGGGACAGACATAGCCTACATTCAGGAGACGCATTTTAGAACAGAGGGGTATCCCCTATTGCAAAACAGGTTCTTTCCATTAGCTTATCACGCAGGAAACCAGGAAGCAAAATCCAAAGGGGTCTTTATATTGATATCAAATAGAATTCCATGGACTTTGGAAGATAGACACCAAGACCCAAAAGGAAGATACCTCTTCCTGAAAGGGATGATAGGAGGAATTAAAGTAACCCTAGCTACGGTCTATCTACCTAATGTGCACCAAGACACCTTTATGAGGAAAATCTTGAAAGAGCTGATGGAATTTTCAGAAGGGAGGTTAATCTTGGGGGGAGATTTTAATATCCCCCTGAACCCAAAAATGGACACCTCGAAGGGAACCTCATCTGCCACAGAGGGGGTCAGACGGGGGGTCTTGCGCAGTCTTTACGAAGCTCAATTGGTGGACGCATGGAGGACGTTGAACGGAGAGGAAAGGGATTACACTTTTTACTCCAACCCACACCAGGTGTATTCTAGAATAGATCTGTTCATGATCCCCCACTATCTGATCTCCTCAGTGGTAGAGGTATCTATTGGTAGTATAACATGGTCGGACCATGCTCCGGTCAGTTTACGCATCATACTGTTTAATACAGGGCCCACCCAGGAGAGAAGGTGGCGACTAAATGAAAGCCTTCTGCAGAACAAGGAAGTGAGGGAAGACGTCGCTCGGGAAATTACAGAATATTTCCAAATAAATGATACCCCCGGGAGCAATCCAGGGATGGTATGGGAAGCGCATAAGGCGGTGATTAGAGGGGTCTTGATTAGACATGGAACAAATTTAAAAAGGAAGCGAGAACAACAGGTTAAAAATATACTAGCAGAAATTCAGGAACTGGAACTCCAACATAAAAAATCACACCCCCCCCAGATAGGCAAAGAACTGAGCCACCTGAGAAGACAGATTACAGATATCTTACGTTATAAAGCCAAAGCAAGCATACAAAGAGGAAGGAAAATAAATTATGAATTCTGAGATAAGTGCAGTAAATTGCTAGCTGGGAAACTGAAAGAGAAGAGCCAACAGACATATGTCCCACAAATCAAGGGGAAGGAGGGTCAATTAAAACGGAAACCAAAAGACATAGTGGAAGAGTTTAGTAGATATTACTCCTCTCTATATAATCTGAAACAGCCATCAGTAGAGCCATCAAAAATAGAAGAATATCTCTCAGTAACTGAACTAGCCAGGTTGTCACCAATTGCCCGAGACAGTTTAGAAACCCCGATTTCGACAGAAGAATTAGAGGCCGCACTAAAAACTATGGCGGACGGGAAAGCCCCGGGCCCAGATGGCTACACAATAAGATACTATAAAGAATTCGGAACATTATTGGGAGGGCAGTTAACAAAACTCTTTAATGAAGTGGGCCAGACGGCTACTTTCCCGCCGGACTCATTACTGGCCCATATTACAGTTATCCATAAAGAGGGGAAGGACCCGGCGGAGTGTAGTAGCTATAGGCCGATTTCGCTACTAAACTCCGATTTAAAACTTTTCACGAAAGTATTAGCAAGACGAATTCAGGTATGGCTACCCGAGCTAGTTGATAGGGATCAAGTAGGGTTTGTTCCCACAAGGGAGGCAAGAGATGGCACAATAAGGGTCCTCAACTTGGTGCATGGGGCGGTTGACGGGGATATCCCTTGCGTGTTCCTAAATACCGACGCCGAGAAGGCTTTCGATAGAGTGAGTTGGAAGTTCCTGTTTTCAGTGCTGAGACATGTTGGGATGGGGGAAAATATGTTAAGCTGGATTGAGAGCGTATACACAGACATACGTGCGGCAGTGAGAGTAAACGGGATATTTTCCAAAAATTTTCAAATTACAAATGGAACGCGCCAGGGATGTCCCCTGTCGCCGCTACTATTTGTGATATCTCTGGAGCCCTTATTGAGCAAAATACGCCAAAACCCAGATATACAGGGTATCCAGATAGGGGAGGGGAGTCATAAAGTAACAGCTTTTGCAGACGATATGCTGTTCACAGTATCAAACCCACATGTCTCTCTTCCCAATCTAGTCAAAGAAATAATCAAATTTGGAGAGTTTTCTAACTTAAAAATAAACCAAGCAAAATCGGAAGCAATGAGCGTGTCGATGACATCTCAGAAACGGGAGATTATACAACAAAATTTTGGCTTTAAATGGAGGACCGTACTTAAATACTTGGGTACCCTGATCCCAGCAAACTTAAAAGAAGTTTTTAAAATAAATTTTCCACCGCTTTATAACTCAATAAGAACATTACTTGAGAAGTGGCAACACGGATTTCACTCTTGGTTCGGTAGAAACAACATAATTAAAATGAATATCCTGCCAAAAATTACATATTTGTTTCAAACTCTGCCAACGAATATACCACAGGCCTTTCTCCGACAAATGGAGTCTCTTTTGATGAGATTTATTTGGGCGGGGAAAAAGGCAAGGATAAAAAAAGAGGTGATGAGGGTGCCCAGGTGCTTTGGTGGGATGGCAGTTCCAGATATTGCCAAATATTACCAGGCGGCACACCTGACGAGATTAATAGACTGGTGTAGAAACGGACACTATAAAAGGTGGGTAGAAGTTGAACAGCAGTCTTGCTCAATGGCACTAAGTAGGGCCCCTTGGTGTTATAAAACACTACCAAGTAAGATGAAGAAACATCCCACAATAGGTCCAACGCTGTTAATGGCAGCTAAAATATGCAAAAATCCAAAATTTTCTACAAAATGCTCCCCCCTATTTCCCATATTGGGGAACCCAGGATTTTCACCAGGCACAGGAGGAATAGTTTTCAACAAATTAAAAGAAAGGGGCAAGGTGCAGGTATCACACTTTTTACAATTAAACACAGCCGGTGTAGTATGGCCATCAATAGAGGATTTGACGAGGAGAGGGGGGAACTATGAGTTAAGTGCTTGGCAAGCACTTCAATTAAGCTACTTCTTAAGATCCTTGGGACAACCATCTAATTTTCAGCGACAACTAACTAAGTTTGAACAATATTGTGATGAGGAGGAACCAAAACAAAGAGTAAGTTCAAAGATGTATAGAATATTGAACTCCCCTCAAGAAGACTTTGAGTTGCCGGGATTGGGAAAATGGGAGAGAGATCTGGGGAGAAATTTTTCACAGACCCAGCGTAAACACATAATACATTTAGCATTACAATCCTCAATATCTACACGTATACAGGAATCCAACTACAAACTACTGACCCAATGGTACTATACACCAGAAAAGCTGCACAGATTTAGTAAGGAAAACTCTGAGCATTGTTGGAGATATGGGCTGGAGCAGGGAACTTTACTACACATTTTCTGGTCATGTGTAAAAGTAAGAGATTACTGGAAAGAAGTCCAGAGAATCGTTCAAACATTTACGGAACACCAGATTCCGGATGATCCGGCCTTTTTCCTGCTCCATTGCTCACAAATCCCAATGCGAGAATATAAAAAATCGGTGATATGTCACCTGATAAATACGGCCAAACAAGGGATAACATTACAGTGGAGAGATAGCACACCACCATCTATTGCGAGATGGCTTAACAGAGTGAGAGAGACCGGAGCTATAGAAGACTTAATACTCTCAGCTAGGAATAAAAAGGAACAATACGTAGAAACATGGACAGGGTGGAATCAGTACATGAAAACGGAAGAAGGGAAGAGGATGTTAGAGGAATAGAGAAAGAGCAGAATCTGTCAGGATGGGAGTAGATGGAGAGGAGTTGAAGAAGAGAAACAAGAGAGGATATATCCATCTCCGGCGGGGATGGGGGGGGGAGGAGAGGGGAGGGTTTTTTTTTTTTTTTTTCTGGGAGGTTTGCTTTGTTTATTAGACTAAAGGGGTGTTAGGTAGGGAATAATGAAGGTTAAGGGAACAGAGTAAGTAATAAGTAATACAGTGGCCTGGAGGAGATGGGAAAACAGGCTTCGGATAGGAAGTCGGCTAATAGAAAATAGGGGAGGGGAACCGGGATGGTATAAATCCGAGTTCTCCCTCTCTTCTTTATTTTTTCCGGCCTGATGGTCTCCTTCAAACTGTATGATTGATAGTAATATGTTAATGCATATAAGATATATGTTATGTGAAATTTTCTGTAACCTTGATTATTTAAAATAAAGAAAATAATTAAATATGAAAAGAAAATAAAGTGAAAAAGTAAAAATGAGCAGCATTCCTATGTCATATGTAACCAGGTTTCTAAAAAAAGATATACAACATGTAAAGTCCCATATTTCATTTATGTTTATATTGCACCTTCAATTCTGGGACTATCACCCCATCCTCGCATTAACAACAATTACTGATGCTTGAATGGGTGTTTCAGGTTTGGGTGCTTCTTTATGGAGTTTATGCAATCATGTAAGTCGGTGAAGGAGTCCTTAGCTCACGGGGCTCCATCTCTGTTTTGATGTGTTACTTCAAAGCTTTATATGCAGTAAGTATTAGCATGGAGAAAACATCTCCAGTGGACATAAAACAACATTTGTGAGGAGAATACTTTAACCCCCCTGGCGGTATTCCAGAGTTTGGCTCGGGGTGGTATTTCATTACCAAAAGCGGTAACCCCGAGCCAGACTCGGGATCGCCTCGCAGCAGCCACAGGCATGATTTACTTACCTTGTCCCTGGATCCTGCGATGCCGCCACGCTGTGTGATCGAGCGGTGTCTCCTCACTCGATTCACAGTGTCCCTGTGTGAATGAATGAATGAATGAAAAATTTATAGAGCGCAGCACATGCGAACTGAATCGCTTCTGGGCGCTAGTTGTTTATGACTCATGACCTCAAAAGAGCAGAGTTTTGATTCGTCTTCTGAAAGTCAGGTGGTCTTCCTCCAACCGAATGCTGGTTGGTAAAGCGTTCCATAGTCTAGGACCCTGGAAAGCAAACCTTCTTTCTCCTTTGGATTTGTACTTAGTTTTAGGTACTCTGACCAGATTTTGGTCGGTGGATCGCAGAACGCGATTCGAATTGTGAGGTTCTATCTTGTCGCAAAGATATTGCGGAGCCTTCCCATGGATGCACTTATGTGTCAGGCAGAGTGCTTTAAATGCAATTCTGTCTTTTACTGGCAGCCAGTGAAGGGTTCTCAACGAAGGTGAGATTGATTCCCATTTTTTTTTCCCAGTCACCAGTCTGGCGGCCGTATTTTGTACGACTTGCAGACGGGCGATTTGATACTTTGGAAATCCGAGGTACAGGGCGTTAGCATAGTCCAGTCTGGAATTCACGATTGTACCCACCACGACTGCTACGTCTTCTTTGGGGATAAATGGAATAAGTCTGCGTAGTAGGCACAACAGATGGTGCGATCCGCTGACTACTGACCCTATTTGTGCGTCCATTGTCATGAAGGTGTCAAAAATGACCCCGAGACTTTTGACTTTGGAGCTAGGGTTGATGATTTGGCCCAGAATGGACGGTGGTGTCCAAGTTGTTTCCACTTGACTCTTTCGGCTGGCTTGAAACACAAGGAGTTCTGTTTTAGAACTATTAAGTTTAAGATAGCTCTTGGTCATCCAGTTGTCAATCAAAGAGAGACATTTCTCTAAACTGGGATGATGATTCTTTTTGTTGCCGATGCGCAAGTACAGTTGCGTATCGTCTCCATAAGAGTGATAGAGTAGTTCTTGGCTACTGATAATGTCAAAGAGAGGGCGAAGATAGATATTGAAAAGCACCGGTGACAGGGGGGATCCTTGGGGGACTCCACATGACACCGTGCGCTTTTCTGACGTGAAGGAACCCAATTTGACTGTTTGTGATCGGTTTTCCAGAAAGGAAGAAAACCATGGTAAATCACCTTCTGCGACTCCTGCTACCGAAGTTAGTCGCATCAGTAACAGTTTGTGGTCTACCGTGTCAAAGGCTGCGCTTAGGTCCAGCAGAACCAGGAGACAAGATTCTCCTTCGTCTGCGGCTTCGAGGACGTCGTCCCATATTTTAAGTAAGGCCGTTTCTGTCCCGTGTCCGGGACGGAAGCCTGATTGTAATGGATCCAGTAGATTATGGGTATCCAGATGCTGTTGCAGCTGGTGTACCACTACTTTCTCCATTATCTTGGAGAGAACGTTTAGGCCTGTTATGGGACGGCGGTGAATTGGGTCCTTGGGATCCAGATTCGTTTTTTTCAAGATGGGCTGGATTGTGCCCTCTTTCAGCAGGGATGGCACTATGCCTTCCTTAAAAGACTGGTTTATAAGCTGTGTGATGGGTGGTGCCAGAATGTCGGCACAATCCTTCAACAGTTTAGTGGGGATGATATCATTGGGCGATGTGCTGTTCCGCAAGGCACCGATGATATTTTTTGTGGTATCGCTGGAAATAGGTTCCAGAGTGAACTTTGTTGCTTGTAGCAAGTTTCTGCGGGTATTTCGTGGCTGATTGACAGCCGGATTGGGGGGGGTATCGTTTCGCAGAATACTTTCCCGGATTCTTTCAATTTTGCTAATGAAGAAATCCGATAGTTCATTACAGAACTCTTGGGTGTCTGAGTTGGGGACTTCAAGACATCCCGGATTCATGGTCTGGGTGACCATTTTGAATAGTTCGCGGGGGCGGTTTAGGGAGCTGTTAATCGCCATAGAAAAATTATGTTTCTTGGCTTTAAAAATTTCTTTGTGATATCGTGTTGTTATTGCTCTGTAGATGATGAGATTATCCTCTGCAGGGCTTCTTTTCCAGGCGGCTTCCGCCCTCCTGCGCTCTTGCTTCAGAAGCGATAGCTGGTTGTTAAACCAGCCAGACTTTTTCCTCCGGATGCTGAATTTGCGTTTCGGTGCTACTAAGTCGGCTGAGTGTAGCAAGGCTGCGTTTATGGCGTCCAGTGTATCTACGGCTGTTTGCTGAGACTGGATAGTTTTGATTCTGTTTCCCAAGGTAGATTTGAAGAGTTCTGAGTGGAGCTTCTTCTGAGATCTAGCCCAGTGTATTGTCACCGGTTTGGGTGCTTTTGACACTGGGGGGATTTTGGAGATCATGAAATTAATTGCATGGTGGTCTGTCCATGGCAATGGTTCATTTTCTAAAATGCTTATTTCCAGATTTTGTCTGAAAATTAGGTCCAGTGTGTGACCTGAAGCATGTGTTGGCCCGCATATAAGTTGCTGCAGTCCTAATCCCTCTAAGTGATTGATGCAGGCGTCCGCAATGGGATCCTGTGCGGAGTTAGCCCACAGATTAAAGTCCCCGAGCAGCAAAATGTGTTTGCTGTTGAGGGTATAAGTGGATATAAACTCTGTTAGTGAAGGGAAAAACTGCGATTTTGGCCCAGGTGGCCTATAGCAGAGGAGAATGTGAACAGTCTCCTGGGGGGAAGTTTGAAGTTGAAGAGTAAGGGTTTCCATAAATGGAAGAGGATTTTGGAGGGCTGGTTTAGTGATTGCAATGTGATTCTTATGGATCACCGCAAGGCCTCCTCCTCTTTGCCCTATTCTGTTTTCCGTTATTAGGTGATAGTTTTCTGGCACCAGTTCACCGAGAATGACAAAAAAGAAAACGATTACCCCCAGATGGGACTTTGAAGGCCAGACTCCAGTAAAGATGTATAAATTAGTTTATTAGATGTTTGCACCAAAATGGGTTGACACTTGTTTACAGAATGATTCTGGATGTTAGATTACAAAAATCTTCTGGAACAGTCAAAAAAATAATAAAAATAAAAACATATAGAAAATAGTGATAAAGTGACACCTGGGACACACGTCCCGTGTGTGAAACCCAGGAAAAACAAAAAATAATAAAAATTATTAAACCTCGTGACAACACAATACAAAAAGATTAAAAAACACTCTGTAGAGAGCAGTGGAGAAATGCCCGACGCGTTTCTGGTCTGTTGATGGAGCAACAGACCTTCATCAGGGGCCACAGGAGTGTATGGTTACAAGCTTTTTTTCACTCGTTTGTAGTAGACAAAGGTTTGAAAAATGACCCTCAAGTTTTGGGCTTTGGATGTCCCCAGAGCCGACTTATGGGGTCGTATAGGTAAAGAGAAAAGGGGAGGGATGGCTCCGACTGATCTCAGACACACGGTGTCCCAAGTATGGGGCTTATTGGGGGCAAGGGTGCAGCAGGTCAGTGGATTCACTGAGTCCAATGCGGACGATCCTCTTATCGTTGCTCGGGGAAATCCCGAGCTGAGTGTATAAAGAGGAACCTGATGCCAAATGCCGTGGTTTGAGGTATGTTGTGATACCAGCGTTACTCCCTTCAGCTCACAGGGTGCTGGGCCAGCACCCTGTGAGCTGAAGGGAGTAACGCTGGTATCACAACATACCTCAAACCACGGCATTTGGCATCAGGTTCCTCTTTATACACTCAGCTCGGGATTTCCCCGAGCAACGATAAGAGGATCGTCCGCATTGGACTCAGTGAATCCACTGACCTGCTGCACCCTTGCCCCCAATAAGCCCCATACTTGGGACACCGTGTGTCTGAGATCAGTCGGAGCCATCCCTCCCCTTTTCTCTTTACCTATAGGACCCCATAAGTCGGCTCTGGGGACATCCAAAGCCCAAAACTTGAGGGTCATTTTTCAAACCTTTGTCTACTACAAACGAGTGAAAAAAAGCTTGTAACCATACACTCCTGTGGCCCCTGATGAAGGTCTGTTGCTCCATCAACAGACCAGAAACGCGTCGGGCATTTCTCCACTGCTCTCTACAGAGTGTTTTTTAATCTATTTGTATTGTGTTGTCACGAGGTTTAATAATTTTTATTATTTTTTGTTTTTCCTGGGTTTCACACACGGGACGTGTGTCCCAGGTGTCACTTTATCACTATTTTCTATATGTTTTTATTTTTATTATTTTTTTGACTGTTCCAGAAGATTTTTGTAATCTAACATCCAGAATCATTCTGTAAACAAGTGTCAACCCATTTTGGTGCAAACATCTAATAAACTAATTTATACATCTTTACTGGAGTCTGGCCTTCAAAGTCCCATCTGGGGGTAATCGTTTTCTTTTTGTCTAAACTACTAGGGATGTGGCCACCCCTCCAGTTCAGGAACATATGAACCCCCCTCTTTTATATAGTTCACCGAGAATGGTGTTGCAGTCGTCTGAGAGCCAACTTTCTGTAATAAAGAGGCAGTCTAGGTCGTTTTGTAGTAAGAAATCGTGGATTTCTAATCGGTGTTTTACTGCCGATCTTGTATTAATCAAAGCACATGATATGTGCTTTAGCTGTGTTAAGTGGTTAAAATTTTTGATGATCGATCGTCGATCGACTCTCCAGAGTTGGTCTATTTTTAAGGCCTTTTTGGTGACGGCTGGTAATGTAGTTGCGAATTGTCTCAGACCCCGAATAGAGTCCGGAGAGTAACGCAGATTACCCATTGTTGCCTGTCACTGTGGGGGGGGGGGTTGATGATTTAATTTACAATTGGAGAGAGGATTCGCAGAATCCTTTCTCATTGATCTTGGTCCGGAGGAAGGCAAAAAAAACCCTGGCAGAGCTGAGCCAATGTGCTGTCACGGGGAAAAAAATCCTTCCTGATCCCTGAGGGGCGATCGGCTGCAAAGCCCTGGACCAAGTATCGTTGGATAGAGGGAGGAAAGGAGGGTGATAGGTGTCCTCATTCTGAGGGTGTACCAAGATGGACGCCGACCGAGGCCTAAGCCTCAGGTTTGTTCATGAAATCAATAAACACAGTACTGATTGCTGATCCCAGAAGGATGGGGTCCTCCAGGGATAGGGTGGGAGTTTCTTTCCCAGATCTAAGAGTTTTCAGGCTGAAATTGTGCCTGGCTGCGGCGCGCCGCTAGGCCGCGGCTGAAGCCGCGGTGTTTCCTGATTTCGGCGGCCGTGAAAGAGCCAGGTCTGGCGCTGATGCGGGGAAAAGGGCCGCGCGACGCAATGCAAGAAGCGCCAAGGATGCGGGGCGATCGTGGGTGGTGGTGTAGGGTGGTGTGGGGTCCGATGTGGGTTTGCAATATAGCAGTATGCCACAATTGGAACGCTGGGGTGGCTGTCCTTACAAGGACGGTTCTCAGTGATTCCGGGGGGATGGGTCTGAAAAGACAGGATCTTACCGGTAAAAGGATCTGGTCCGGTCCAAAAAGCTGCAGGTGGAACGGCAGCAGGTTGCTGGGAGCGAGCGGGGTGGCAGGGAGGAAACCCCTGCCTGTCTGGGACCAGGAGCCGCACGTCCTACTGCTAGGGCCGTGTGCCGATTACTACTGGCCCAGTTCTAGCCCTGGGGAGGAGTCACTCTTTCAGACTCAAACCTCTAGGGGAGGAGAGAAGGGGTGTATTGTTTGCCAAGCTCCGTTCCCTGCAACGTTACGACGCACGGGGGCGGAGAACGGCGCCAAATTCAAAAAAGTTAATAAACACAATGCATACAGTATACTGTAATCTTACAGATTACAGTACTGTATGTAAAAAATACACACCCCCTTTGTCCCTAGTGGTCTTCCCAGTGTCCTACATGTACTTTTATATAATAAAAACTATTCTTTCTGCCTGCAAACTGTAGATTGTCCATAGCAACCAATAGTGTCCCTTTATGTCAAAAGTGGTTTTAGACCAGCTAGAAAACAGCAATAAAAAATTATAATCACTTGCAGAATTGAGCGATAGCGATTTGTGGGGAAATTCGTCATAAAAAAATAAAAGTAGATAATATATTCCCTGCTTGTGACCGCTGTTCTGGTCATGAGACGGAGAGTCTGTGAACCAGAGAGAGTTAAATTATGATTCTTTTCAGTCTGTTGGATGAGAATGCTGAACATTTTGGGGGGTGGAGGGAGGGGAGAGAAACAGATCTTTACCTTTTTTTTTTTGATATGATGATTCCAGAAGACGGCACAGAATTGATCTGTTATTGTAAGATGTGAACGCCTGGGAATAAAATATTGCAGGATGAAAAAAATAAATAAATAAATAAAAGTAATGACAGCGACAATTCTGCAACTGAGAACATTTCAGTGATTTTGAGTTGATTACATTATTGAATCATTTTTATTATAATTATATTATTATTTATTATAATTATTTATAATATTATAATTTATGATTTTGTTTTTCAAACTTTTTCATACCCGAGATGTCTACTAGACTCTTGTTCGGACAGATTTAAGTGAGTTATTCCTAAGAATTACAGGCCTACAATGTAAAACGCCAAATTTCCTTGCAAAATAATGGTACAGCTTTCAGCACCTAAAATCTGAAATAATCATACCGCCAGGGAGGTTAAAGCTATGTGTGACTTGCCTGTTATCATGATCAAATTTATATATGATGTTGCCATTATTACCTGAGCTGTGGATCTCTGCAGCTCCTCCAGAGTTACCATGAGCCTCTTGGCTGCTTCTCTGATTAATGCTCTCCTTGCACGGCCTGTCCGTTTAGGTGGACGGCCATGTTTTGGTAGGTTTGCAGTTATGCAATACTCTTTCCATTTTCGGATGATGGATTGAACACTGCTCCGTGAGCTGTTCAAAGCTTGGGATATTTTTTTTATAACCTAACCCTGCTTTTGACTTCTCCACAACTTTATCCCTGACCTGTCTGGTGTGTTCCTTGGTCTTCATGATGCTGTTTGTTCACTAAGGTTCCCTAACAAACCTCTAAGGGCTTCACAGAACAGCTGTATTTATACTGAGATTAAATTACACAAAGGTAGACTCTATTTACTAATTAGGCATTCTGAAGGCATTTGGGTCTGCTAGAGTTTAGTTAGGGGTATCAGAGTAAAGGGGGCTGAATACAAATGCACGCCACACTTTTCACATATTTATTTGTAAAAAATGTTGAAAATCATTTATCATTTTCCTTCCACTTCACAATTATGTGCCACTTTGTGTTGGTCTATCACAAGAATACCCAGTAAAATACATTTACGTTTCTAGTTGTAACATGACAACATTTTAAAAATGTCAAAGGGTGTGAATACTTTTTCGAGGTACTGTCATTTGTATGATTGCCAGTGACAGGTTGCTTTCAAACATATGAAAATATGAAGCATTGGACTTTCATTTCAAATACCAGTGAAATATAAAGAAGAAAAACATTATTAGCACATCATTGCAAAATCACACAGAACAATTGCACAAATAGTAAAAGGTTGTGGATTACTGGACTCTTAAGCCCTGTACACACGATCGGATATCTGATGGAATCTAATCTGATTGATTTTTTCGTCGGATATCCGATGAAGCTGACTTTCATCAGTCTTGCCTACACACCATCAGTCAAAAATCTGACTGTGTCCAATGCAGTGACGTAAAACACTACGACTTGCTGAGAAAAATGAAGTTCAATGCTAACGAGCATGCGTCGATTTGATTCTGAGCATGCGTGGATTTTTGACCGATGGACTTCCACACAGACGATTGTTTTTTTTCTATCGGTTTTTTATCCATCGGAAAATTTTAAAACATGTTCTATTTTTTTTCACCGATGGAAAACAAAACGAAGGGGCCCACACACGATCGGTTTGTCCAATGAAAATGGTCCATCTGTGTTTTCATCAGACAAACCGATCGTGTGTACAGGGCTTAACAGTTCAACTAAAAACTATGCATCAACCACAATCCCAAAGAAAATTTTCATATGACCAGTTTCCCTATAACAATAATAGTCAATAATATTAGTCAACTGATATCAGTGCAACTGTGATGATGTCAATATATTGAAAATATATTGGCTATTTGGATATGTCCTCTGTATTTTTGAAAATATTTCTTCAAATAAGTCATTATAGTGTGATAGTATTTAATGCATATTTTGTCACTAAATATTTTTTGTGAAACAGATATAAAAAAGTTCTGAGACTTCTGTATATGTATAGTTTGCAGTGGACCGTTTAAAATTTGTGCAGTTGTTTTTATTTGAGTAAGCGTTGGTGTGTTAATAACGATATTATTGTTTTACATTCAATTGTATTAGGAATCAACACCCTATTAGTCCAATCCCATATATAGTTCACATTGTAGATTTCACATTCTCTTGAGGTCAAGAGGTAGCTGGAGTTTTTCAAATATCTCTAATTGTCTTGTACCTGGCGGAAGAGCCTGACAAGCTGAGTAAGGCCTTTCTTACAGAGTAAACAGGTAGCGCAGAGTGGCACGAGTGTCTGCTGATCTTTCTAGCAATGGAGCCAATAGGATGTACAGGCCAAACAACAGAAAACTGACGGTGGACCACAACGGAGCAGGTAAGCTGGGTAGTGGCAGGTCAGTAGTAGGCAGAAACAGGCTGGCTCTGGTGGCAGCAGACTGGCGAGGCACAGACTGGTAGTAGACAGGTGATGAGTAGGTACTTAATATGTGGCCTAGGGAAGATTTTTTTAAAAATCTGGCCCGAGATATTAGATTGCCCATCACTAGACACAGTCATGATCCTGCAGTATAGACTAGAGACACACATACACTCCCACACTATAAACAATCACAAACCTTAACTTCTCTTCTTTTCCCAGCATGCTTATTGAAAAACAACAACACACTTTCCCTAGTTCTTGCTGTTCCTATTGTACTATCCTTCTTTCAGAATGGGAAGTTTGTAGAGACTGCTAGTTATCTGTGCTTCCATCTGTGTTGATCCTCAGATTTCCTGTCAGAGCTCAATGAACAATGTCTATGGAGAGAATATGGACACTGCTAGGGATGTGTAGACTGTTTAGTGAGCAATGTCTGTAAATGAGGAGGTGGACATAGCTTAATATTCCATAAGTTTGGAGGGAGTGTAGATAATGCACAGCGAGGAGTGTCTCTGGAAGGAAGTGGACACCAAAGCTCCTGACTGTCCCTGATTTTAAGGGACTGTCCTTGATTTGGAACAAAGTCCCTCTGTCCCTCTTTCCTCCTTATTTGTCCCTTATTTTGGTCTGATCTATATAGTACCGTGTTTCCCTGAAAATAAGACCTACCCCAATAATAAGACCTATCATGATTCTTGGGGAGGGCTGCAATATAAGCCCTACCCTGAAAATAAGCCCTAGTAAAATGTGTTAAAAATATTTTAATCCACCTTGGAGGCCTTTTCCTCTCCTCCTGGCTGACACCCGCCCCCCCTCCACAGTGCACGGAGCTGGGCAACGCCAGTGAGACAGCGGCTTCCCCCTCCACTTTCTTCCCGCCCGATGCCCGCAGCCCCTTCCTCCTCAGCGCACAGATGCCAGCGGGACACCGTCTCCCCCCTTCTCCACTCTCCTCGCGCCTCACCCCCCTCCCAGTGCACGGAGCGGGCCAATGCCAGTAAGACAGCGGCTCCCCCCTCTGCTCTCCTCCCACAGCCCCTCCCTCCTCAGTGCATGGAGCGGACAGATGCCAGCGGGACACCGGCTCCCCCCTCCTTGATTTGAATTTTAAAGGCAACTAAAGATTTTAAAAGCATTTGCGAACAATCCTTTTTTACTCCATTTGGGATTAAATAAAAGCAAATGCAACTATAATGAAAAATAAATTCATACTATACTATAACAGATTTTTCGGAAGAGAAAACATTACATAAATGAAACATGAAAAACACTATTCAGGGCGACGGCTTTCCTCCTTGTTCATATTCATTGGGTATAATTAAAACTTTTAATAAGTAAAGTATGTAGCCAAATTATAAAACAATTGGGGTTGAATTTAACCATTCTAACAAGTACAATGTCTTTTCATTTGGTACATTGGCTTGATTGCAGTTATTTCAGAAAATCAGAACTCAATGCGTAATCTCTGAGATTGCATTGAAAGGATCCAAAGCATTCTTTAAAGTTAATTTACTATTTAACTTCAATTCAAAGCTAAACTTCTCATCTCTGAATTGCAGGACCGCTTGCATCAGCAGGTAATTGGAAACACCAACAAACAGGTTCATTTGTGCACAGTGTAGCTTGCGTCTTCTGCCATTTTAATTGTGTTGCCATCGCTATGGGAACGAAGTGCTGATTGCAATTAGCATTGTATACAACTTCCAAATGAGCTCTGCAATCTAAACAAATTAAACCTGCAAGTGGCACGCACTGACATTTCGAATGAGTGAGTTTTCTCTGCTCTAGAATATAGGGATGTGAGTGCCAGTGCTATTGATTTGAAAGATAAAGTCTTAACAGTGTCTGCAGCAAACAGAATGAAGTCAGAGCATTGAAGTTTTTCAAGCTCCTAAATTGTCAAGTAATAGTTTCTTTACCTGTTAGGCTCTAGGGGAAATTAAAGGTATATACATAGGCAGATCCCCGTTCTGCCTCTATGTGGAGTGATCTCAGGTGGCCAGCGGACTTCAAATCCGCAGGAAATGTATCTATTGCACAAAATGATGTACAGGTACGTTGTTTTGCACAAAATAGCCACAGTGTATATTAGTTGGATGGTCTTTAAGTGATTAAAAAAAGAGTTTGCCATCTATGCCATTAAACTGATGTGCCCCTGTTACTTTTTACCAACCCATTCATGTTTTTTGATCTTAATCTGTTGCGGCTGCTATTTCTATTGTATTGGACAAAGCAGATTTATTGGCACTTGATGAAAAATGATGTGTCTCTCCTCATTGGATAGAACGGCAGCAGTACAGAGAGGAGGGCAGGGCAGAGCCAGGCTCAGTGTGTCTTATAGACATACAGAAGGGACTTGGGAGTAAGCACGCACAAGGGCCCCCAGAGCATGCAGCTTGCTGTGGGGGCACTCAGCATTGGGGAGGACCCCAGGAGAGGAGGGTCAGGGTTGCTCTGTGAAAAATCCTTGCACAGAGCAGATAGGTAGGACATGTTTGGTAGTTAAAAAAAATGCCTTTAGAATTGCTTTTCTTTATGTAACTATTCCTTAGAAATTAGCAGCAAAAACATCTCATCGATTGTAATGTCAGACACCAGAAAATAATTAATGACTTTTAAAATGTATGTGTGTACTTGTGTGTAATATACAGTATGTGTGTGTGTGAGTGTGTTTGTCTGTGTTTGTCTGTGTGTGTGTGTCTGTATATGTCTCTGTGTGTGTGGCTGTGTGTTTGTGTGTGTGTCTGTATGTCTGTGTATGTCTCTGTGTGTGTGTCTGTGTGTGTCTCTGTGAGTGTCTATGTATGTGTGTCTGTGTGCGTGTGTGCGTCTGTGTGTGTATGTCTGTGTGTGCGTGTGTGTGTCTTTGTGTGTCTGTGTGCCTGTGAGTGCGTGTGTGTGTGTCGGTGTGTGTTTCACAATACACTGTGACCCGGATTCACGTAGATTCGCTTAAACTTTGTGTGGGCGTAACGTATCCTATTTATGTTACGCCTCCGCAACTTTTACAGGCAAGTGCCGTATTCTCAAAAGAAAGTTGTGGCGGCGTATCGTAACTAGGCCGGTGTAAGCCCGCCTAATTCAAATTGTGAAGAGGTGGGCGTGTGTTATGTAAATTAGCATGACCCCACTTGATTGACGTTTTTAACAAGCGGCGCATGCGCCGTCCAGTGTGCATTGCTCCAAATACGCTGCAAGGACGTATTGGTTTCGACGTGAACGTAAATTTACGTCCAGCCCCATTCACGGACGACTTACGCAAACTACGTAAAAATTTAAAAATTTGACGCGGGAACGACGTCCATACTTAACATTGGTACGCCGCATGTACGCCTCATATAGCAGGGGTAACGTTACGCCAGGAAAAGCCTAACGTAAACGGCGTATCTGTACTGCGTCGGCCGGGCGTACGTTCGTGAATTCGCGTATCAAGCTGATTTACATATTTCTAGGCGTAAATCAGCGTACACGCCCCTAGCGGCCAGCGTAAATATGCAGTTAAGATCCGACGGCGTAACAGACTTACGCCGGTCGGATCTAATAGAAATCTATGCGTAACTGATTCTAAGAATCAGGCGCATTGATACGACCGCTCAGACTCAGAGATACGACGGCGTATCTGGAGATACGCCGTCGTATCTCCTTTGAGAATCTGGGCCTAAATACGTAATTCCCAAACACAACATACAGTATACATTACAGAGAGGTAGTTTTTGCTTTTGCATTGCCTGGAAACTTTAGGCATAAACTGTAAATCCTCTTTAAAGCTGACAATTTCCTTGAAAGAAAAGTCAATTTGCAGTCAGCAAAATTGCCAACAAATGGGTCAAGGTTACTAGTTTCCTCATTTAATCATAGAAATTAACTCTGTGACTAATTAATGACTGCATGCCATTGACTGATTCATTGTTATTTCTGGTGTTAGATTAATCGATTTGTTCACTTTTATCAAGATGTTGTCTGGAATGTTGAACATTTTGTTTTCATGATTGCACTTTCTAGCCAAGAAATAAGTTGTGAATACATAACTGATCGTTATCTGTAATCAAGAGGTCGATAAAGCAAATAGAACAGAAGCAAATTTAACTGACATGTAAAGACTGAATATTCGTTTTTCTGTCTCCATATTTCCTGCATAATTTCCTGCCATTGGTCTTATGGCGTCTCATTTAAAGTGTGATCTAACAGGACTTTCATCTGATGTGACAGAGATGTCAATATAATTAAACTTCATCAACACAAGCCTACAACAACAAATAATTGTCTCATTGTATTGCATCGATTCAATGTTTTTCTCAGTGTTAATGTTCTCGGAACAAAGTGTGAATATTGAACAGTGAGTTGGTTAATGAATTAGAGCAGGCATGATGAGGTGGTATTATGGGGGAACTCTATTTTTCACTTTATAAATCTATTTATTTTATTTATTTGTATAGCAGAGTACACAGAAAAATATAGGCCTATACCTAACCACCCCAGGACCCAATTTATACTATCAATGCTGTCCCCTCATTGAATTGCTTTGTTCCCCACATCATCTTAGCTGTTAATTTTAGATAAATATATAAACATGTATTGCACAAATTGTTGTGTTGGAACACAACTGACCAAAGAAAAGAAGAAGAAGAAAAAAAAAACATTTAAATGTTAAAAAACCTTATACTGCGTACACACGATCACTTTTCGGGTTGTAAAAAACAACGTTTTTTTTAATGTCATTAAAAACGATCGTGTGTGGGCTTCAGAGCATTTTTCGGGTTCTGAAAAACGGGCAATTTTTTTTTCGAACATGCTCTATTTTTTTCACGACGTTTTAAACGTTGTCGTTTTTTGGGTTGTAAAAAATGGTCGTGTGTGGGCTTTAACGACGTGAAAAATCCACGCATGCTCAGAAGCAAGTTATGAGACGGGAGCGCTCGTTCTGGTAAAACTACCATTCGTAATGGAGTAAGCACATTCGTCATGCTGTAACAGACAGAAAAGCGCAAATCATCTTTTACTAACACAAAATCAGCTAAAGCAGCCCAAAGGGTGGCATCATCCCAATGGAACTTCCCCTTTATAGTGCCATCATACGTGTTGTACGTCACCGCGCTTTGCTAGAGCATTTTTTTTCACAATCGTGTGTAGGCAATGCCATTTTAATGATCAAGTTGAAAAAAAAAAGGTTTTTCTAGAGCCTGAAAAACGTTGTTTTTTACAACCCGAAAAATGATCGTGTGTACGCGGCATTAGGCCTTGTTTACACTGGTGAGATTTTAGATGCAAATTAATTTGCACAGAATCGCATGACAAGGAAAGTTACAATGTTTTCAATGATGTCTATTCAAATCAAGGTGGCTCCATGCGGTGTGATTTTGGAAATGGTTCCTGTGCTACTTTGGTGCAATTAAAAGTGAGATCTTGCCATCATAAAATATAAAATCCAAATCTAAAATGCAAAAAGTCACACCACATAATTGCACTGAAAATTCTTGGTTCCTATTGTACAGAGGAGTGGGTGAAATAAGGTGCAAACTGAGGTGGCAATTAGAGCTGTTATGTCCCACCCTATACAGCTAATTAATGCAGGCTGTAAAGAGACGGTGCCCAAATTACACTCTGCAGGGCAGATAATGACTTTCCCAATTGGCGAAAGGGACATCACCTGTCAAGGGGGGATATATAAACAAATACAGAGGAGATCTACGGTAGATCATTCAGTTACACTTGGAGGGACATACATGTGGTTCAATATTTTGTTACATGACCACATTGGCTGTTACATGTATTGTGTGTTGATAAAAAATGATGCATATAAAGAGAAATGTAGATACAGTAATTATAAAATTGTTCGTATAAATGAGATTTCTCCTAAATCTGAAGAGGGGAAATCATTAGCCTTTATTATTCTCTTGAGTAGAGTTGAGCGGACACCTGGATGTTCGGGTTCGGACCCGAACCCGGACTTTGAAAAAAAGTTCGGGTTTGGGACCGAACCCGACCCGAACTTTGACCCGAACCCGAACCCCATTGAAGTCAATGGGGACCCGGACTTTTGACTACAAAAATGTCTCTAAAAAACTAAGGGAAAGGGCTGGAGGGCTGCAAATGGCAGCAAAATGTCGGGAAGAGCATGGCAAGTACTATGGAAATAAATGTGGATAGGGAAATAACTTAAAATAACATAAAAAAATAAAATCATTTTGACCTAGGAGGACGAGGTCCATATGTAGTAGGAGGTTGAGGTGGATGTGGCGGTGTAGGTGGAAGCAGCGGTGGAGGAGGAGGAGGTAGCCAACACAGCAGGTTTTGGTTTTTAATTGATTTATTTTTTAAATTAGGGTAAACCCCAAAAGAGTGAGAAAGATCTAGGGTTGCTACCTCATCCCTTTAAACCTGAACACAGAGTAATTACACAGGTTCTGGGGCTAATTTAATGTCGATAAGGCACCAAGTGAGTTTAATTAGCAGCACCTTAATCAGCCAGAGAACCTGTGTAATTAATATGTTTTTGCTTTTAAAGGGATGAAATGGCAACCCTAGAAAGATCAGAAAAAAAAAACAATGGCTGGGTAAGGCCGGCCCGGTGTCTATTCTGCACAAGGTACGGACAAGTCCTCTGGGATCCATGCCTGGTTCATTTTAATGAATGTGAGCTTGTCCACATTGGCTCTGGACAGGCGGCTGCGCTTGTCTGTGATAACGCCCCCTGCCGTGCTAAATACACGTTCAGACAATACACTGGCCGCAGGGCAGGCCAGCACCTCCAAGGCATAAAGGGCAAGCTCAGGCCATGTGCCCAATTTGGAGACCCAGAAGTTTAAGGGGGCATAGCCGTAATACAGTATGTGTAGGCGTGTGCACACATACTGCTCCACCATGTTGCTGAAATGCTGCCTCCTGCTAAAACGTTCCATATCAGCTGGTGGTGCTGTTTGTTGTGGCGTGCTGACAAAGCTTTTCCACATTTCGGCCATGCTAACCCTGCCTTCTGAGGTGCTGGCGGTATCCCTGCTGCGTTGGCGACCTCTTCCTCCTCCTCTTCCTTCGCCTTCTGCTTCCACTGTGCCCCCGCTGCCAGGTGGAAATTGCACCAGCAGCGTGTCTACCAGCGTGCGCTTGTACTCGCGCATCTTGCGTTCACGCTCCAGTGAGGGAATTAAGGACGGTACATTGTCCTGGTAACGGGGATCCAGCAGCGTGGCCACCCAGTAATCAGCACCTGTTATAATGTGCGAAACACGCCGGTCGTTGCAGAGACACTGCAGCATGTAATTGCTCATGTGTGCCAGGCTGCCCAGAGGCAACGAAAAGCTGTCCTCTGTGGGAGGTGTATCATCTGTGTCCTCTGTATCCCCCCAGCCATGCACCAGTGATGGCCATGAGCTGGTCTGGATGCCATCCTGGTCTGGATGCCATCATGGTTCCTCCTCCTCCTCCATGTCTTCCTCCTCCTCATCCTCTACCGCGTCATCCTCCAGAACTGTGCCCTTGCTGGACAATTGTGTACCTGACCTTTGTTGGTGCACGAACCCACCCTCGGAGCCACTTGTGAATGACTGCCCTGAAAGCCTTGGAAATGATCCCGATTCCTCCTCCTCCTCCTCCTGTGCCACATCCTCTTCCATCATCGCCCGTAGTGTTTTTTCAAAGAGGCATAGAACTGGGATAGTCACGCTGAGAGCGGCGTCATCGGCACTGGCCATGTTGGTGGAGTACTCGAAACAGCGCAACAAGGCACACAGGTCTCGCATTGAGGCCCAGTTATTGGTGGTGAAGTGGTTCTGTTACGTAGAGCGACTCACGCGTGCATGCTGCAGCTCCTGCGCGGTGTGTGGTTTTTCCCCCAAACAGGAAAGTTTTAAAACTGCCTGCTGGCGTTTACCCATGGCTGTGCTGAAGTTGGTGGTGAATTTGTTACGCTGACTGGATGAGGAGGCGGTAGAGGATGAGGAAGCGGAGTAGGAGGAGTTAGGAACAGGAGGCAAACTTAAGCGCCCTGCAATCCTCGGTGGTGGAAGGATATGCGCCAAACTGCTATCCGCCTCAGGCCCAGCCACTACTGCATTTACCGAGTGCGCTGTTAGGGAGATATAATGTCCTTGACCATGCTTACTGGTCCACGTATCCGTAGTTAGGTGGACCTTGGCACAGATGGTGTTGCGCAGTGCACACCTGATTTTGTCCCCCACTTGGTTGTGCAGGGAAGGGATGGCTCGCCTGGAAAAGTAGTGGCGTCTGGGCACGACGTACTGTGGGACAGCCAATGCCATCAGGCTTTTAAAACTCTGTGTCTCCACCAGACGGAATGACAGCATTTCAAAGGCCAGTCATTTTGAAATGATGGCATTCAGGGCCAGGGATCGTGGGTGGGTAGGGGGGTACTTCCTCTTCTGCTCCAGTGTTTGGGAGATAGAGAGCTGAATGCTTCCATGGGACATTGTGGAGATGTTTGGGGACCCAGGTGGTAGGTGTTGCTTGCCGGTCCTCTAATTGAGGGGTGGCACTGTCACTACAGAGGTGGATGAAGAGGCTGAGAGGCCCGAGACTGATGCAGAAGAGGAAGCAGGAGGAGCCAGAGACCTTTCTTGGTTTTTGAGGGGTCTACTCCACTGCAGCTCGTGCTTTGCACTTAGATGCTTGGTCATGCAGGTTGTGCTCAGGTTGAGAACGTTTATGCCTCGCTCCAGGCTCTGATTGCACAACGTGCAAACCACTCGTGTCTTGTCATCAGCACATTGTGTGAAGAACTGCCACGCTAGGGAACTCCTTGGACCTGGCTTTGGTGTGGTCGGTCCCTTGCTGCGTTGGGCAGTAGCAGGCGTACTGTTTAGGGGACGGACGCTCTGCTTTGGCACCCTGCTCCCTCGTCTGCTGTGCTGGTGGCTCTGTGCGACCACCGCCTCTTCCTCCGAACTACATGGGTCACCTGCATGAGGTTGATTCCATGTCGGGTCGAGGACCTCATCGTCCTCCACATCGTATTCCACCCAGTCTTTACCACTGCCCTCCTTGTCGGTCTGCACAATTACAAAAGCACCAGCAGTTGGCAACTGTGTTTCATCATCATCCAAGACGTGCTGTGATGGTCCCCCCATGTACTCATCTTGAAATATAAGTGGTTGGGCATCGGTGCACTCAATCTCTTCCACTTCTGGGGCTGGGCTAGGTGGATGGCCCTGGGAACACATGCTAACAGATTCATCAAAAAGAAGAAGAGACTGCTGCATGATTTGGGGCTCAAACTGCTTGGCTGATTTGCAAGGGGGTGAGGTGAAAGACTGATGGTGGACATCGGCTGCAGGCGCCAACTCTGAACTTTCAGCACAAGACTGGTTGGAAAACAATGTGAAGGAACTGGAGGCACTGTCAGCAACCCAATCTACTACCGCCTGTTCTGCTCCTGGCCTCAACATTCGTAGAGCTGGATTAGGCCCGACCAAATACCGCTGCAGGCTCTGTCGGCTACTCGCACCTGAGAAAGGTGTTTCACTTGTGCGTGTAGCTGGCACAGATCGACCACGTCCTCTCCCTGTAACAGGAGCTCCACCAGCAGCACCACGACCGCGGCCACGTCCCTTATTTGACATTTTCCTCATATTTCTCAAATGTAGGATCTTGCCCTAAATGGGTGTTTTTAAAATACAACAATAGTGTAATATGGTGTAATATGCAGAGATTCACCTATATACCTGTAATTCTTTCCCTATAGCAAGAAGCAGGAACCTAGCCCTAAACAATGTACTGCACAGACAGTATATCACAGGGGACAGGTGGAGTGCTGGTGAAATAGGCAGAGATTCACCTATATATTTCTCTCCCTATAGCAAGAAGCAGGAACCTAGCCCTAAACAATGTACTGGACAGACAGTATATCACAGGGGACAGGTGGAGTGCTGGTGAAATATGCAGAGATTCACCTATATATTTCTCTACCTATAGCAAGAAGCAGGAACCTAGCCCTAAACAATGTACTGCACAGACAGTATATCACAGGGGACAGGTGGAGTGCTGGTGAAATAGGCAGAGATTCACCTATATATTTCTCTCCCTATAGCAAGAAGCAGGAACCTAGCCCTAAACAATGTACTGGACAGACAGTATATCACAGGGGACAGGTGGAGTGCTGGTGAAATATGCAGAGATTCACCTATATATTTCTCTACCTATAGCAAGAAGCAGGAACCTAGCCCTAAACAATGTACTGCACAGACAGTATATCACAGGGGACAGGTGGAATGCTGGTGAAATAGGCAGAGATTCACCTATATATTTCTCTCCCTATAGCAAGAAGCAGGAACCTAGCCCTAAACAATGTACTATATGAAATATACAGAGAGTCACCTATAGATTGCTGTCCCTATAGGAAATAGCTGGAACCTCTCCCTAAACTATGTACTGGACACACACAGTATATCACAGGTGGTGACAGGTGCAGTGCTGGTGAAATATACAGAGAGTCACCTATAGATTGCTGTCCCTATAGCAAATAGCTGGAACCCCTCCCTAAACTATAAGATGCAGATCTCACAGAAATAAACAGTGCTTGTGTAGATTTCTGAAGCAGGATACACCTATCTGACACTGTCCCTCAATCAACAGCAGCCTGTCCCTATAGCAAATAGCTGGAACCTCTCCCTAAACTATAAGATGCAGATCTCACAGAAATATAGGGCCAAATCCTCAAAAGAGATACGCAGGCGGAACTGCTGTTCAGCCTGCGTATCCCTGTGCCTATCTTTGGAACTGATCCACAGAAGGATTTTTCCAAAGATAGGCATAAGATCTGACATCTGTAAGACACTTACACTGTCAGATCTTAAGATGCAGTACCGCATCCGCCGCTGGGGGCATTTCGAGTCGAAATGCCACTTTGCGTATGCAAATGAGTACTTAGGCAGATCCACAAAGCTTTTTAGCTTTGTGTTTTCTGCGTAAGTTACGTTTTGCATGCGTAAAATTAGGGATGCTTTTACAAGGTGTAAACTGTTTACACCTTGTAAAAACATACCTTTTTTTCGATCGCCGCTATTTTTTTTAAATTAAAAATTTTATTTTTCGCGGTGTAACTTTTTTTTACCCGACGCAACTTTATTGTCCCGTCGCAATCCACAAAGCGCAGCGTAACGTAATTTTGCGCGATGCACGTCGGGAAAAATGACGTCACACGCATGCACAGAACGTCCGGCGCGGGAGCGCGCCTCATTTAAATTGTCATCGCCCCCTGGATGAGAAGACCGCCTTGCGACAGAGGCACTTAAGTTACACAGCCGAAAATTTCTAGGTAAGTGCTTTGTGGATCGGGCACTTAGGTAAAAATTTTCCGCCAGTGTAACTTAACTGCTAAAAGTTAAGTTAGGCAGGTTTTTTGTGGATTTGCCCCAAACAGTGCTTGTGTAGATTTCTGAAGCAGGATACACCTCTCTGACACTGTCCCTCAATCAACAGCAGCCTGTCCCTACAGCAAATAGCTGGAACCTCTCCCTAAACTATAAGATGCAGATCTCACAGAAATAAACAGTGCTTGTGTAGATTTCTGAAGCAGGATACACCTCTCTGACACTGTCCCTCAATCAGCAGCAGCCTCTCCCTACACTAGCTAATGCAGAGTGACGAGCTGTGCTGTGTGCCTCTATCTGATATAGAGGCTGGTCACATGCTGGGTCACATGCTGCACTGGCCAATCACAGCCATGCCATTAGTAGGCATGGCTGTGATGGCTTCCTAGTCACACTAGTAAAACAAATGGCGATTGGCTGCCGTGCAGCACGCCATTAAATAGCCGAACTCTGAACCCGAACCCAAACTTTTTCCAATTATTCGGGTTCGGGAGCAAAAAAAAAACAAAGTCCGTAACAAACCCGAACTTTACAGTTCGGGTTCGCTCAACCCTAGTCATAATCAATTGTTGAAATTCCCCCAACTATTGTCATTTAAACCTTATAAATTATTGGTTTGAATACAATAAAGGACATGACATAGTAGGGTGTTATTCTAAGAGATCTTTTTTTCTTTTATTGTGGGATATATTGTAACTTATATTGAAGTCATTTTTGGCTGAAATTATGTAGTATTTTTAATGTTTCATATAAATTTGTATACATTTAGTGAATATTAGCAGTGGTTATAAATATAATTTGAAACCTATAAAGTCCAATGAATAGTGGAATTTTATTTTTTTATCTATAATCTATCATTTAAGGGATGTTGGTGCTCATCCGAGGGATAAAAAGTCAATGCACCCTGCAATGCACTAAGCGCTGCACAATGCATTCTGTGCCCTGATTGGGCAAAACTTTGCCCAATCAGGGTGCAGTATAAGCTGGTTGTTAAGGAGTGGGGCTGGGAACCTGGCTGCAGCGTTCTTAACAACCGATGAGTCATTAGCTGTTAAATGGGTTTCACAGCTGACAGCTGAAAAACATTATACAGGTGGCGGTAAAAAATGAAGAAAAAAAATGGCATGGGGTCCCTCCAAAATCTGTACCAGACCCATAACCGGGCATGCAGCCCGGCAGGTCAGGAAAGGGAGGACGATAAGCGAGTGCCCTTCCTCCTGAACCATACCAGGCCATATTACCTCAACATGGGGGTATGGGTGCTTTGGGGCTCTGCCCCCCACCCTAATGCACCTTGTCCCCATGTTGATGGGAACAAGGGCCTCATCCCCACAACCATGACTGGTTGAGGGTGGCTTATCCGAATCTGGAAGCCCTCTTTAACCAGGGGGCTCCAGATGCTGCCCTCCCATGTAAATGTGTATTGGGTCCATAGTACCCCTACCAATTCACCAAAAATGTGTCAAAAAATAATAAATACAAGAGACAAGTTTTTTGACAATTCCTTTATTAAAAATCTAAAATAGTGTAAATCTAAAATAGTGTCGATATAAATTCATCATCAATCACGGCACCTGCCGACCTAAAAAATAAAAAAAATAAAAGGCTCCCACCTCCTTGGAGACCTCCCGCTGAATGCCTGCTCTGTGCTTTGGCATTTCTTATATAAGTAATGGGCGTGGCCTCCTGCACATGTCACCGGGTGACATTGCCCCCTTCTGACATAACATGCCAGCATACACCCAGTCCGTCACGTCAGAAGGGTGCGGTGCCACTGGGTGACGTGGCCAGTTGGCCTGCCCCCTACCTACAGTATATAAGATATGTCAAAGCACAGAGCAGGCATCTGGCGGGAGGCCACCCAGGAGGCAGGAGTGTTATTTCATTTTTTTTTCAAGTTGGCGGGCCACGTGATTTGACAATGGATTTAATTTAGGACTCATTTACACTTGCTTCGGCTTCAACACACATTAATGGCTAGTTTACACTTGCTTCAAAACAAGGCTTCGAACAGGCTTTGTTAAAGCTCTCTGAATGCTAAGCAAAGCCCCTGTCACTAAATAAAATGGTTAGCTTACAGTCCTGTTTACACCTGCTTTTGCTTTGCGTTGCCTTGGCTTTGATTCAAAAATTATACCCCATGTAGCTTTAGTGGTGCTTTAAAGCATCTTCAAAGCCTCCAAAGGAGTCTATAGCAAAGCTTGCTTGAAGCCCCACGGATGTCCACCGAAGCCTCATCGAAGCCCCACAAAGCTTCACCGAAGCCCCATCGAAGCCCCATCAAAGCTCCACCAAAGCCTCACTGAAGCCCCACAAAGCCTCATCAAAGCCTCATCGAAGCCTCATCAAAGCCTCATCGAAAACTTATCGAAGACTTATCGAAGACTTATCGAAGCACCAAGCAAAAGCAAGGTGTAAACAGGACTGTAAGCTAACCATTTTATTTAGTGACAGGGGCTTTGACTGGCGTTCAGAAAGCTTTAACAAATCGTGTCCGAAGCCTTGTTTTGAAACAAGTGTAAACTAGCCCTAATTTAGCCCTTTATTTTTTAATAAGGGCTAGTTTACACTTGCTTCAAAATATTGTTTCGGTTGCTTTGTTAAAGCTCTCTGAACGCCAGTCAAAGCCCCTGTCACTAAATAAAAGGGTTAGCTTACATTCCTGTTTACACCTTGCTTTTGCTTGGTTCTTCGATGAGGCTTTGGTGGGGCTTCGATGAGGCTTTGGTGGGGCCTCGATGAGGCTTTGGTGGAGCTGCAATGGGGTTTTGGTAGGGCTTCGATGAGGCTTTGTGGAGCTTCGATGGGGCTTCAGTGGGGCTTCAAGTGAGCTTTCCCATGGACTTCTATGAAGACACTTTGAAGCACCACTAACGCTACATGGGGTATCATTTTTGAAGTAAGCCAAAGCAAAGCAAAAGCAGGTGTAAACAGGACTGTAAGCTAACCATTTTATTTAGTGACGGGGCTTTGACTAGCATTCAGAGAGTTTTAACAAAGTCAAAGTCTGTCCAAAGCCTTGTTTTGAAGCAAGTGTAAACTAGGCGTTCATGTGTGTTGAAGCCGAAGCAAGTGTAAATGAGCCCTAAAGGACTTGTCAAAAACGTGTCTGTTGTGTTTATTACTTTTTTACACTTTTTTGGTGAATGGGTAGGGGTACTATGTACCCGATACTCATTAACATGGGGGGGGTCCTGGGGTCCTCCTTGTTAAAGGGGGCTTCCAGATTCTGATAAACCCCTGTCTGCAGACCCCCACAACCACTGGCCATGGTTGTGAGGATGAGGCCCTTGTTCCCATCAACATGGGGACAAGGTGCTTTGGAGCAGGGGGGCTCAGCCCTTTTGAATCACTAAGATAAAAATAAATAAATTGTATCTTTCTGTTTCTTTATCTATAGATCAAAGGTATGAACTTCGATCTCCAGATGAAGCCAGTTTAAAGCAACCTGTCAAGGTAAAAAAAAAATGTGTTTTTTATTAAATGTTTCTCTATTTAACCACTGATTAACCCTTAATTTACTCTAATCAGCCTTAATTTACTCCTTATTCTCCTTAATTAAATTATTATTTTCCTGTTGTATTTTTCTCACTACTATTCTATAAACTTTTAATAATAAAACTTTTTTTTGTTTGTTTTGTTCATTAAAGTGGATTTTTTTTGATGTCACAATGTAGAGAATAAGATTTCCTATCATCTGTGCCCAGTCTTGCCACACATAGTTAATCCAGCTCTGAGCAATCTACTTTTATTGTTCAGTGTAAATTAACAGACTTCCAGATAAAAACCTGTCTAAATAAAAAGTCCTTTCCGTCCCCTTGCTTCGAGTGACAGGGTTTTTACATATCTCGTGCACTAGCTTGGACACATGCATATTCCTTGATGTTTATCATAATATGGGGGGTGATCCACAGTTCATTGTGAGAGGTAATGTATGTCACTGTATTTTTACACTTTTATCATATATTTAGATGTTTCACATTGAAAAAAGCACAAAATGTAAAAAAAATAAGTATTTATTTTGTAAATAATGTTTCAATGCCTTGTACCTTTGCTGACAGCTTAACCACTTAAGGACAGCTGCACGACGATATATGTCGACAGAATGGCATGGCTGGGCACAAGGGCGTACATGTTTAAGAACCCAGCCATGGGTCACGAACGCGCCGCCGGCGGTGCGCTCGTGACCTGGTCCGAATCTCCGTGACCTCGGGACCCGCGGACCTGATCACCACCGGTGTCCCTTGATCAGGTCACAGGAGCTGAAGAACTGGGAGAGGTGAGTGTAAACAAACCTTTCCCCGTTCTTCTCTGTGGCTTGTCACTGATCATCTGTTCCCTGTCATAGGGAACGACGATCAGTGACGTCACACGTCCAGCCACACCCCCCTACAGTAAGAAACACACATTAGGGCACACTTAACCCCTTTAGCGCCCCCTACAGGTTAACCCCTTCACTGCAATTTTCACAGTAATTAGTGCATTTTTATAATGGTCCCAAAATGTGTCAAAAGTGTCCGATGTGTCCACCATAATGTCACAGTTATGAAAAAAATCACTGAAGGCCGCCATTACTAGTAAAAAAAATAATAATAAAAATGCCATAAAACTATCCCCTATTTTGTAAGCGCTATAACTTTTGCGCAAACCAATCAATAAATGCTTATTGCGATTTTTTTTACCAAAAATATGTAGAAAAATACATATCGGCCTAAACTGAGGAAAAAAAAATTTTTTATATATTTTTTGGGGATATTTATTATAGCAAAAAGTAAAAAATATAGCATTTTTCTTTTTAAATTGCCGCCCTATTTTTGTATATAGCGCAAAAAAAAAAAAAAGCGCAGAGGTGATCAAATACCACCAAAATAAAGCTCTATTTGTGGGGAAAAAATATGTCAATTTTGTTTGGGAGCCACGTCAGTTAAAGCAACGCAGTGCTGAATTGCAAAAAGGGGCCTGGTCCTTTACCTGCATAATGGTCCGGGGCTTAAGCGGTTAAGTGTAAACAAAACAGTTGCGGTAGGTATCCATAATTGGTATCGGCGAGTACTAAAAAAAAGTATTGTTCTTTGTAAAAAAAAAAACGTATTGGTGCATCCCTAGTAGAAATGACTACATACTGGGCACATACACAATAAAAAGTTTGTGGGAATTGTTCTAAAAACATATTATACTGTAATGTTGATTTTTTTTTTTTTTACGAGAAGATTGGTAGTCCTGTTCAAATGGGGCCTATTACAAGAGATTAAATACTATGCACTTGAGAAATTAGATATTCATTTTTTTTTTCTGTGAAATAATTACACTCTAATGTTGATCTTCTAAATATCTGCTGTAGTTTCTTTTTAAAATTAGGCCTACTCAAGTGTTTAATGAATGTGCATGTACTTAATAGATATTCTATTAAGTATGTGTTTTTCTTCAGTGAAATTAATATGCTGTATTTTTTTTATTATAAATCTAACTGGTGTGTGTCCTGTTCAAAATGTGGCTGCTAAATGTCCTTAAATACTGTGCATGGAGTTAGTAGGAAAGATGAGTATTTATTGTAAAAAATAAGAACCAACACAAGGGACACATCATACTAACTGTAAGTTACACCCTTTGTGCTGATTATTCTGTTTGCGTTTTTAGCTAAATTTAGGCTTTAAACATGCAAATTATGTGATACCAGCATATGGTGTGACTGACGCTATTTGAGGGAGTCTGCAACACTATACATCATAAAGGCATTTGCCAAACATGTAATTGAATTAGCATTTTTTTCCCAATATTTTCCAGTCACAAAGTCACATAAAAAGAAAGACTCTGGGCCAGATTCACATAGAATTCCGGCGGCGTAACGTATTGCATTTACGTTACACCGCCGCAAGTTTTATGGGCAAGTGCTTGATTCACAAAGCACTTGCCTGTAAACTTGCGGCGGCGTAGCGTAAATCCGTCCGGCGCAAGCCCGCCTAATTTAAATGGGGCGTGTATCATTTAAATTAGGCGGGAACGTACTGCGCATGCTCCGTTTTGAAATTTCCCACCGTGCTTTGCGCGAAATGACGTCGCACCGACGTAATTTTTTGAACGGCGACGTGCGTTACGTCCTTTCTTATTCACGGACGACTTATGCAAAAAAAATTAAAATTTAAAATTTGACGCGGGAACGACAGCCATACTTTAACATGGCAAGTCTAAATATAAGCCAAGAAATAGCAGCCGTAACTATACGCCGGGAAAAGCCGACTAGCGACGACGTAAGAGAATGCGACGAACGCGTGTAACTTTGTGGATCGCCGTAAACAGCTAATTATCATAACCGACGCGGAAAACTACGCAAACTCCACCCAGCAGGCGCCAAAGTATTACACCTACGATCCGAAGGCGTACGAAGCCGTACACCTGTCGGATCGAAGCCAGAAGCTTTGAGGATTCAAACTAAAGATACGACGCGGCAAATTTGAAAATACGCCGGAGTATCAGTATATACGCCGGCGTATTTCATCTGTGAATCTGGCCCTCTCTTCCTGCTGAACTATAATTTTACATTTACTTTTTTAAACAGTGTTAATAGCACTGCTTATGAATTACACATGATGAAATCTTTTGAAGGTGTATGTCAATGAACAATCACTAGGAGTCTGATTTGACACTTTGTGTCTTATACACATTTTTATAGTTTGACAGCACCAAAGCGACATATTTTAATGTCTATGATAGTTAAATAGCTCTAGATACAATTTATGCACAGAAGTGAATGAGTTGTCACAGTCAGAGGCCCAATTAAAATTCATGAGGCCCCACAGGAAGGTTTTGATTGGACACCAATCCCCCCCCCCCCCGCTGGTGACCTCTCTCTGGAACACATGGCAATGTCAACCGAGTCCATGGTGATCCTACCATAAATTATATCTAAATCTCTCTTTAACTAACCTATAGGGCCATTTAAAATGATTTGTTTTGTACTATGTGATTATCTGTAAAACAAAGAATATACATATATACAGGATTTACTATGAGTTTAAAAAACATATAACATTTGTAAGACAAATTAAAGTAAAATTGGCCAAAAAACTTTTAGTTTCCCATTAAAACATCTAAGTGAAAGTTGAACACCTATAGATTGCTCTAAATCTCTGCTGCTTATACTGGAAAACATTTGCAGCACATAAAAGTGACAATAAAAATACTAGAAAGATGTGATACAAAAAAGTTAATTTACTTGAACTGAACATTTATAAAATTGTGTTATAATAGTACATTTCAAAATGGTAAAGTTACAAAACAAGTGATACATGAATAACAGGATAACTGTGAATATTTTGTCACTTACCCTCTTATTATCATCATAATTATCAGATCTCATCATATTTTATTATTTACCCTTTGGAAATATAACAAGTTACATTACTTGCTGATACTTTTGGTATGCTTTTCGTGAGATGAGGCAACCACATAAGTAATACTTTTTTGTTTTGCAGATGACAAGAATAAGGGGTTAGTATTACTTTATATTATTCACAATTAACCCATGAACACAGTTTGTTGAATATTTTTTTCCAAAAATGTTAAAGCCTTTATACACATTGCCTCTATTAGGATTTGGTCATTACATTGACTAAATCTAATTAAAAAAGCAATTTCCTCATCACTTCCAAGACAATTTAGAAACAAACTGTTTAGTTATGCAGAACAAGCTGTTCACTTTTTCATTTATCGTCTATTTATGCATTTGGATTTACAGAAGCTTTGTGGGCAGAATTGGAATTTGGATTGTGAGCCCTGAATTAAACAGGAGCACAACGATGGCAAACCATTTGTTTGACATCAAATTATAGCTAAGGTATTAGTTCTCCAGACAGAATGCATATCAATTATCTTTAAAACACTGGGCAAAAATAAGTTACTTTTGTTGGGAAAAACTATTCTTCCAGGTGAACTTTAGGCGGAGATTTTGCAAAACATTTTTGTACTCTTATTTCTGCTCACAAAAATTGTGTAATTTATTGTGCATTTTATTTTAGAGCTAAGAGAGAATCTACCTAGGTTTCTCACCCACGCCCCTCAGTCTAAATTTATAATATGAAAACAAACATTATATCCTTTCTTTTAGCCCTAACAATTCTCAGAAGGGATCTCAACAAAAGGAAGTGGCATATTTATTTATTTATTGATGCAATTGCTAGGCTTAGGCTTCTTTCACACTATGGATTGTATGTCCGTTTTATAATATCCGTATTACACCTATTAACGGACGTTTATTAACGGATTTAATAACGGATACATACGGATAAATATTTTACCATTCTTCCTTTATTGAAAACGGATAATGTTTATCAGTATATATCCGTATACATCCGTTATATCATTCCTTTCTAACGTCCGTTAATAAAAACCATTTCACCCTTTCTTGAAGTCCAGCTCCAGAAGTCGTATGGATATTCAGGGGAACCCCGCCGTCAATTTAAAACAAAAATGACGTGCGGTTCCCCCTAAATATCCATAACCAGACCCATTATCCGAGCACGTTGACCTGGCCGGCCGCAGAAAAGAGGGGGGGACAGAGTGCGGCCCCCCCTCTCTCCTGAACCGCAGCAGGCCACATGCCCTCAACATGGGGAGGATGACCCTCTGCTACGTCACTGGGGAAGACCAAGAAGAGGAAAGACCTTTCCTCTTCTCGGGCTTACCCAGTGACGTAGCAGAGGTACGTCAGAGTGGGCGGGGTCACGTGACGGGTGGCTCTGCCTCCTCTATATAAGAAATGTCACAGCTTCAGCCGCTCATTCGCTGGGCTGTGCCCAGCGGTGAGAGGAGGTCCGGGATGCTGCTGCGCCGGATGGATGGATCTTCTCATCGCCGGAGCGGAGATCACCCAACGCTGGATCTTCTCATCGCGGGAGATCACCCGCACCCGTCGCTGGATCAGGACAATGCAGGAAGCCGGTAACGAGTGGATTTTTCAGCGCTGGAGTTTTTTTTTTTTTTTTTAATAAAGGACTTTATTCTTTTGTGTCAGTGTGTTTTTTTTACAATACTTTTTACTTCCTTCGTGAAATGGTAGAGGTACAGTGTACCCCATTACCATTTCACACGGGGGGGGGTCAGGATCTGGGGGTCCCCTTTGTTAAAGGGGTCTTCCAGATTCTGATAAACCTCCCACCCGCAGACCCCCACAACCACCGGGCAAGGGTTGTGGGGATGAGACCCTTGTCCCCATCAACATGGGGACATCCTCCCCATGTTGAGGGCATGTGGCCTGGTGCGGTTCAGGAGAGAGGGGGGGCCGCACTCTGTCCCCCCTCTTTTCTGCGGCCGGCCAGGTCAACGTGCTCGGATAATGGGTCTGGTTATGGATATTTACGGGGGAACGGCACGTCATTTTAGTTTTAAATTGACGGCGGGGTTCCCCTGAATATCCATACCAGACCTGAAGGGTCTGGTTATGGATATTTACCGGGAACCGCACGTCATTTTTGTTTTAAATTGACGGCGGGGTTCCCCTGAATATCCCAGCTCAGTAAAATTAACGTCCGTTAACATAACGGACATTGACGGAGACATTTACTAACGTCCGTGTGCCATAGACTTCAATGTTAAAATATAACGGACGTTAATATATCCGTTACTTGCAACGGACAAAAAATTGACAGCCCGCCTAATTTAAATGGGGCGTGTATCATTTAAATTAGGCGGGAACGTACTGCGCATGCTCCGTTTTGAAATTTCCCACCGTGCTTTGCGCGAAATGACGTCGCACCGACGTAATTTTTTGAACGGCGACGTGCGTTACGTCCTTTCTTATTCACGGACGACTTATGCAAAAAAAATTAAAATTTAAAATTTGACGCGGGAACGACAGCCATACTTTAACATGGCAAGTCTAAATATAAGCCAAGAAATAGCAGCCGTAACTATACGCCGGGAAAAGCCGACTAGCGACGACGTAAGAGAATGCGACGAACGCGCGTAACTTTGTGGATCGCCGTAAACAGCTAATTATCATAACCGACGCGGAAAACTACGCAAACTCCACCCAGCAGGCGCCAAAGTATTACACCTACGATCCGAAGGCGTACGAAGCCGTACACCTGTCGGATCGAAGCCAGAAGCTTTGAGGATTCAAACTAAAGATACGACGCGGCAAATTTGAAAATACGCCGGAGTATCAGTATATACGCCGGCGTATTTCATCTGTGAATCTGGCCCTCTCTTCCTGCTGAACTATAATTTTACATTTACTGGGTCTGGTTATGGATATTTAGGGGGAACCGCACGTCATTTTTGTTTTAAATTGACGGCGGGGTTCCCCTGAATATCCATACCAGACCTGAAGGGTCTGGTTATGGATATTTACCGGGAACCGCACGTCATTTTTGTTTTAAATTGACGGCGGGGTTCCCCTGAATATCCCAGCTCAGTAAAATTAACGTCCGTTAACATAACGGACATTGACGGAGACATTTACTAACGTCCGTGTGCCATAGACTTCAATGTTAAAATATAACGGACGTTAATATATCCGTTACTTGCAACGGACAAAAAATTGACAAAAAATAGTGCAAGACCCGTCACATATTCCATTATAACTAACGTCCGTATGTTATAACGGACTATTACGGATCTTTACGGAACATAAAAAAATCCCATAGACTTTAATGATATTTTATAAAGGACGTATAACTTCCGTTTTTTAACATTATCTGACGGATTTTAAAACGGATTATTAAAACGGATTTATTTTGTAGTGTGAAAAGGGCCTTAAATGACAAAACTTGTGTGTAAGTGATGGTGTTTCTGCTTTACCAAAGTAAGCTTCACTTCTGTAGAGCACTTTAAGAGACAATTTTAATATTTAATAAAAGTTTAATGAAGGCATAATGTCCCATTCACTTGGGTATCTGTAGTGACTTTTGAAAAGTTTCAATAGGCATCCAAGATTAAAAGTATATGTAAACACAGTTACTAAAATAAAATGTAATATTTATTATGTTAATGTGATTTCAAAGACATTTTCATTATTTTCAAGTAAACGTTTTTTTTTTTTTTTTTTTTTTAATGGAGACTACAAGTTACACATTACAAAGGCTTAGGGCCAGATTCACATAGGAGAGCGGCGGCGTAACGTATCGTACATACGTTACACCGCCGCAATTTTTCATCGCAAGTGCCTGATTCACCAAGCACTTGCGATGAAAACCTACGCCCGCGGCCTCCGGCGCAAGGCGGGCCAATTTAAATGGGCGTGTGACATTTAAATTAGGCGCGCTCCCGCGCCGGACCTACCGCGCATGCTCCGTTTCCGAACTCCCGTCGTGCATTGCGCGCCGTGACGTAATTTTTTCGAACGGCGACGCATGTAGCGTAATTCCGTATTCCCGGACGGCTTACGCAAACGACGTTGATTTTTAAATTTCGACGCGGGAAGGACGGCCATACTTTAGACAGCCATACACTTGCTGACTAAAGTTAGGGCACCTAAAACGACGACTAACTTTGCGACGGGAAACTAGACTAGCGGCGACGTAGCGAAGGCGAAAATCCGTCGTGAATCGCCGTAACTCCTAATTTGCATACCCGACGCTCGTTTACGACGCAAACTCCCCCCAGCGGCGGCCGCGGTATTGCATCCTAAGATCCGACAGTGTAAAACAATTACACTTGTCGGATCTTCTGGCTATCTATGCGTAACTGATTCTATGAATCAGTCGCATAGATAGAAACAGAGATACGACGGCGTATCAGCAGATACGCCGTCGTATCTCCACTGTGAATCTGGCCCTTAGTGAACTTGGTGAAACCTGCCCTGAGAAATGTAAAACAAAAATTGTTAGCGCTAAACATCTAGCCTACAGCTGCTGGCAATAAGATTATATATATAAGCTTTGTGGAACGAATGTGTATAAAATTGCAGCACTAAAAAATTCTATAACAATTTCAAAAAGTTCATAAACTGTGATTCTTATAATGCAAAGGGTCTTCAAATCCTCCTAAAATGTCAAATGCCAAATGTGTCACTCACCAGAAATCCTGGCTGCTCACTTAAGTTACACATTACACATCAATTAAACATTTATCCATAACCTCCAGGATAACTGGACCTTCTTTATGGTCTTTGGTACTCTGTATATGGCATAGGAAGAAAGAAAGACTTTATAGTGTAATACAGTATGATCCATGCATGTAGTGTCACTCACAAAACAGTGTGAGACACGTGGACTTCAGTGAGAGCCATCACCTTACCAGCTGCCAGCCATGTAGTGCACACTCACATTCATATATGCTGCCCAAACGTTAGGCAGCAATAAGGCTACTGTGAATCAACCATGCTGGCATCACTAAGATCCTTCCAATCCAGTGGCGACCGGTGGAATTTTTTTGGGGGGTGGCAAACAGTATGCTACGACACCCCTCGTCGGTCGGTTGTTGGGACGGTTGGTTGCACTTTCCCCATTGCGGCTTCCCATGCTCGGCGGCAGCTTCCCGTTTCCCTGCTCTCCACAGGTCTCCACGACAGCGGCGGCTTCCGTTTCCTCCCTCCTTCTCAGCGGCCAATCCAGAGTCTTCCCTTATGGGCCGATCAGAAAACGTGTCTCACACCCGCTTCCGATTGGCAGGATTGTGGATCAGTGTTACAACAGCGAATATTCATTCGCTGTTGTAACACTTGGGTAGGCTCATGGGCAATGCTCTACGCCATAAGCCACCCTATTTTGAAGCCTATTAGAGCCTATGGCTCTAATTAGGTGCTTTAAAAAAAATAACCCAGCCGCTGTAATTCAGGCGCTTGGCATCCTGAAAGGGGTCGGACACCTGAATAGGGAGTGTCCACGGCGGCCATGGATAGATTCTTGCTATGCATGAATCTATCCATTATTCATATAGAGGGTGGCGAGGATAGAGGGGGGTGGCACCCGGGGGCCCCTAATGGATGAGCCGCCATTGTTCCAATCACGATACAGCAATGCAGGTGTCACAGAAATCCTTCCAAAAGTAATGCAGGTCATGCTAGTATTCTTCCAATATTCCCCAGGGAGCACAGCACAGAGGCTCTCATCCATCACATGTCATAAATCATAGACAAAAGGTGCCATATAGTGTAGTATTTCTTAAAAAACTGACAAGGTCCAATGCAGTAAGAGCTTCATAAAAACACAACAAAAAAAGACAAAAAAGTAAATAAAAGAAAAAATATGCCACAAAATGCCAACAATTACATATATCACTGAGACCACCAACGTAGCAGTGCAGCGTGTCAAGCGTGTCTAGCTGCCCTATGTGCATTTTACACTAGAGTGCATCTTCAGGCCTCTAGTGGATGTACCAGTGGCCATGATTATGTAGCCTGCCACTGACAAAATGGTGTCAACATGACTTCCTGTCCAGCATCATTTTTTCAGTGGTACTTGCTGTCCAGCACCATTTTATTGTGGATCAAGCGAGCCAAAACCATACAGCCGCTGGCCAGACCAAAATAGGAAAGAAAAGAGAAAAAATATACAGAGAAAAGGGCCATGTATTTGCATACATATCCTTAAGGATTCAAAGTGGCCTCCATATTATTGTAGTCCACCCAAAGTCAAAATCAAGGGCAGGCTACAAAATCTCCAGAAACATTAAAAGTGATATTACTCATCTTACATATATATTGAATATATTGTATGTAAAAAATACATGAAAGCAAAGCAAACGTATACAAAAGTAACGTTTTACACCCGAGAAGCAAGGAAGGAAAGTATATAATTATTTTAAAAAAACAACCCAGATGCACAACATGATAATACATTTAACTGGGATCAATAAAACATTTGATATGCCAGTCAATGTTGTGCCCATGTGGAAAAAAGTTTTTCAGTTCATACAACCAGTACATTTCAGCTTTAGAAATTTCTCTGATGCGATTGCACCCTTTCCAATGTGGTTGTAATTTGGCTATACTTGTAAACCTCAAACAGCATGGGTCTCTGTTATGAAATTTACGGAAATGTAAAGAAAGATTATGCTTAGTATATCCTTTCCTGATGTTATACACATGCTCTCTGAGGCGGCCACGCAATCGTCTGGTTGTCCAGCCTACATATTGCATGTGGCATGAACATAAAGACAGTAAGCTACACTTTTGAAGGGCACTTTAACCACTTAAGCCCCAGCCATTTTGCTGGTCAAAGACCAGGCCACTTTTTGAGATTTGGCACTGCGTCGCTTTAATTGACAATTCCGGCGGTGCTCGCAAACAAAATTGGCATCCTTTTTTTCCCCACAAATAGAGCTTTCTTTTGGTGGTGTTTGCTCACCTCTGTGGTTTTTATTTTTTGCATTATAAACAAAAATAGAGCTTTACTCTTTGCTATAATAAATATCCCCCAAAAAAATATAAAACAACGTATATTCTTCTACATATTTTTGGTAAAAAAAATATCACAATAAGCGCTTTAATGATTGGTTTGCGCAAAAGTTATACCGACTACAAAATAGGGGATAGTTTTATAGCATTTTTATTAATATTTTTTTTTTTTACTAGTAATGGCGGCAATCAGCGATTTTTATCGTGACTGCGACATTATGGCGGACACATTGGACACTTTTGAAACATTTTTGGGACCATTGTCCTTTTTACAGCGATCAGTGCTATAAAAATGCACTGATACTGTGAAAATTACACTGGCAGTGGAAGGGTTAACCACTAGGTGGTGCTGTAGGGGTTAAGTGTGCCCTAGCGAGTGCTTCGAACTGTAGGGGGGTGGGCTGTGCGTGACAGGACACTGATCACCGCTTCCGAATACAGGAAGCTGTGGTCACTGTCCTGTCAATAGGAAGACTGGGGAAATGCTTGTTTACATAAGCATTTCCCCTTCTTCCTTACCGTGAAATGATCGCGGGTATGCCTGTGGACATCGAGTCCACGGAATCCGCGATCGGAGTTACGGAGCTTGCGACAGGCGCGCATGCACAATGCCAGCTTCTTAGGCCCCGTACACACGACCAAACATGTATGCTGAAACTGGTCCGCGGGCCAGTTTCAGCATACATGTTTGGTCGTGTGTAGGCGCGAGCGGGCCGAATTCCAGCAAACATTTGCCCGCCGGGCCTTTTCCCAGCAGACAAATATTCCTGGACGTGTTTTAAAACCGTCCGCTGGAATCCTGCCCGCTCGGACATGTACGGTCGTCAGTACAGACCTACCGTACATGTCCAGGCGCCCGCCGTCCCTCGCATGCGTCGAATGACTTCGACGCATGCGTGGAAGCCTTTAAATGGCAGGCCCGCCCACGTCTCCGCGTCATCGCCGCGGCGACGACGCGGACACGCCCCGCGTAATGTTTACGCGCGGACTTCTGTACGATGGTGTGTACAACCATCGTACAGAAGCCCTCTGGCAGACATGTACGGTGAAAACGGTCCGACGGACCGCTTTCATCGTACATGTTTGTTCGTGAGTACCCGGCCTTAAAGGGGACATATATATACTTTCCTTTGCCTGCCCGTGCCATGCTGCAGACATATATCTGCGGCGGGCAGCAAACGGTTAAGAGACAAAAATAATAAATATTAAATGAAATACATTTTTAATGAAGGCATAATTTTGCATTGTCTCATTCTCCTGGGTATCTGTAGTAACTTTAAAAAAAAAAAAAAGTTTTAATAGGCATCCAACATTAAAAGTAAATGTAAATACAGTTACTAAAATAATATGTAATATTTTTCATGTTTATTATCATTATTTTCAAGCCTACATCTTATTTTAAGAGCCGGTTCACACAGGGGTAACTCGTCAGGCAACTCAGCCGCCTGACAAGTCGCGCTCTGCTCTGTTCAATGGAACCGTTGTAATTGGAGCGACACTCCGACTTCGAAAAAGGTTATTGCACGACTTTGAGGGCGACTTGCATTGACGTCAATACAGAAGTAATTTTGCAAGTCGCCTCTGAAGTCGTCTGGAGAACGCCTTGCCGAGTCGCCCCCAAAGTCACGCCCCTGTGTGAACAGGGTCTAAATGGAGACTACAAGTGGCCACTTCAGCACACATTACAAACGCTTGGTGAACTAATGCTACTATCAGGAAGCCTGCCCAGAGAAATGCCATGCAGCCATTTGGGTTTTTTAAGAATTCAGCAGAAGAGTATATGTTAGTGTATGTAGAGTTTATAGGTTTTCTCAGAATAAATTAAGGATTGTGCACTTTTCTTAACCAGCCACAACACAACTGAGAAAACATGATGATGCTCAGTAGGAAGGGGGCAGGTATTGTGTCACTAGGATTCTGCCAAAATTAAAGCAATGTTAAGTGACATTTAGTTTGTGCCAGAAGCTGCCATAGAAGAGCTGAACATTGATTTAAGCGATAGCTTCCCACTTTCCCAATGATTCATTTTGTATTTACTACAATGTTATTCTGCAGAGAACACAAAACAAAGACTGACCAGACCTGCCAAAGGAAGATACTTTGTTTTGTCTTCTTTTTATCACTAAATCGTTCCTTCACGCTTCCATTCATATGGACCATACTGTGCAGATAATTATGTATTGATCCCTCTTTAATGATGAATGAGTTAGTTCCACAGTTGTTTGGCCTAAACAAAACAAAAGTAATATAAAAGGTTTGATTTTCTTGTAAATACACAAAGTAGGACACATGCTGCTTAACATGTCGTTAAGAAGCTGATGCTTCTGATTCTGAATTAAAATTAGGAGATAATTTATGGGAATTATTATTTTTTCTCAATTTTCTCTTAAATAATTTTAGATACAGAAAATAAATATAATAGTTAGTTTGTCAATGCTTCCTTTTGTTTTGCCTATATGTATTTATTGTCTTAATGTCATACAGTAATACCACGGATTGTGAGTAACGCGGTTTACGAGCATTTCGCAATGCAAGCTATTATTCTTTAAAAATCCTGACTCCGTTTGTGAGCGTTCAAGCCTCTGGGGTGTGCAGTACTGCATTTGGCCAGAGGTGAAGGGGCACCGGTCACACTCAGAGCCACTCGGAGCTGCTTGGAGACACTCGGAAAACACTCCATATGCAGATAGGGAAATGGATGGACAGCCGCACTCCAAAAAAGTCTTAAAAAATCTATGACATCTATGACTAAGCATTAATCCAATGCGAAACGCGTCAGCTGTTTTCCCCACTGTATGCTGATTGTATGCTGTGCATTTTTCCTATATCAATAAAGAGCACGTCTTTTTTTAAGACTTTTTTGGAGTGCGGCTGTCCATCCATTTCCCTATCTGCATATCCTGTGCATTGCCAGCACCTATCTGGTTCTTGAGCAGACAGTGATTACCTGGAGGTGCTCACCTGGAGCGGCGGTCTTCCCACCGGAAAACACTCCATCCCTGAGTGTCTACGAGCCTTTCTGAGTGTCTCTGAGTGCATCCGAGCGGCTCTGAGCAGTCTCCAAGTGCTTGAGTACCTCCAACGCCCCTTGCCACCACTGGTCACATGAGGCACTGCATACAATAGCAGTCACTGTGGAACAATGATCAATAGAGAGAATATTCCCACGTTACCTGGATAATAATAAATAATGGAACACTAGTTGCAGCAGACACTAGACTGGTCAATTCGTACCAACAATACATATATATAAAAATCAATATGTGGTGTTGCGCTCTAGTGAATGATGGCTTATTACCATAAATAAAGTGCTAAATAAAGTGTACATTGCATGTACAAAATTTTTATTAAAAAATCACAAACTAAACGCTATATAATCGCATAGCATTCAACGTGCACAGAAAATTTTAAAAGTGGCAAAAAAATGTTAAGATCAAAGTGCTAATACTGACACAATATAGAAATAGAGTCTGACAGTGCACATAGGTATCCAGAAAACCTTGGTAGATAAAGTACTTTTTAAATATTTCATTAAAATAATTGCATACTCAATGCTACATAATTGCATAGAATTCAACGTGCACAGAAAATTGGAAAAATGGCCTAAAAAAATAATAGGATCAAAGTGCTAATGCTGACATAGTATAGAAATAGAGTCCAACAGTGCACATATGTATCCAGAAAAACTTGATAGATAAAGTGCAATAAATAAAGTTACCAGCAGAAAAGAGACCAGCAAAAAAACGGAGATCAATGCATAGGCGCCGTGTCACACGGGATCACGGTGCCTATGCATGGACCTCCGTTTTTTTGCTGGTCTCTTTTGCTGGCTGTTTCAACTTCGTTATGATCAGACATTGTTCTACTTAATGACAGATTTATTTTTCTGTCAGTAGCTGTTGAGGTGGTCACTTCCCCTCAACTGTCTGGCCAATTGGCAATCTTTCATTTGGAGTCTACTTCAGTCCAAGGTCTGCCAGTGGGATCCCGGTTAGGGCTTTTATGTCCATTTACATATACTGTTTACCAACAGTTTGTACCATAGTCCTACCTTTGTACCTTTAGACACAACAAGTACCTACCACATGCCCAGGAGGCTGGTTAGGTTAAAAGCGTTGTACACTCCTTACCACACAATCAGTGGTTGGATCGACTCTTTGAGATTCGATTGATCCACCTTTATGCTCCTGATGAAGCGTCCTGTACTCGAAACATGTCGAGAGTAAATGCAAGATCTACCACTATGCATATCGGATTCAGCTTCAAACACTTATGCCCTGTACACATGATAGGTTAGTCTGATGAAAACAGTCTGATGGATTTTTCCATCAGTTATCCGATGAAGCTGATTGATGATCAGTCGTGCCTACACACCATCAGTTAAAAAAACGATCGTGTCAGAACACGGTGATGAAAAACACTACAACGTGCTGAAAAAAATGAAGTTCAATGCTTCCAAGCATGCGTTGACTGGATTCTGAGCATGTGTGGATTTTTAACCGATGGAAGTATCTACAGACAATTGTTTTTTTCTATAGGTTCTTTATCCATCAGATAATTTTAAAACAAGTTCCTATTTTTTTAACCTATGGATAAATAACCGATGGGGCCCACACACGATCGGTTTGGTCTGATGAAAACGGTCCATCAGACCGTTTTCATCAGACTAACCTATCGTGTGTACGCAGCATAAGAGTTCTATACCTTCTTGACGCTATGTGCTTTTATGCCATGAATGTATCTGTATAAGTACAAATTTATCTCTTACTTTGTGTTAGATGCACTGATATCATATGCTGATACTGTTTCATGAAATTATGTATACAAGTTTCTATTTATGCATTTTTACAAAATAAATATTTTACATTAACTCCCTGTACCGCCAAAAGTCCAATTTATTAGTCCATTAATTTCCATTGTCAATCTCCCGGGACGTTGGTACACTAAAATTAGTGCATTCACAGTGATTAGTCACCCTGTGATTATATGCAAGTCTGGCAAGACCCATTTAAATTAACCTCCCTGGCGGTATGGCGGTATGGCGGTATGATTCTTTCAGAAAAAAGGTGCTGAAAGCGGGACCATTATTTGCAAGGAAATTTGGCATTTTATACTGTAGGTCTGTAATTTTTAGTAATAACTCACTTAAATCTGACCAAACAAGAGTCTAGTAGGCATCCTGGGTATGACATTTTTTTAAAAACAAAATTATAAATTATAATATAATAAATAATTATAAATAATTATAACAAGTAATAATATAATTATAATAAAAATTATTCAATAATGTAATCAACTCAAAATCACTGAAATTTGCTCAGTTCCAGAATTGTCGCTGTCATTACTTTTATTTTTTTATGACGAATTTCCCCACAAATCGCTATCGCACAATTCTGCAAGTGATTATAATTTATTATCGTTGTTTTCTAGCGGCTCTAAAATCATTTTTTACATAAAGGGACACTTTTGGTTGCTATGGACAATCTACAGTTTGCAGGGAGAAAGAACCGTTTTTGTTATATAAAAGTACATGTAGGGCACTGGGCAGACCACTAGCGACAAGGGGGGTGTGTATTTTTTACATACAGTACTGTAATCTATAAGATTACAGTATACTGTATGTAATGTGTTTGTTTACCTTTTTGAATTTGGCGCCGTTCTCCGCTCCTGTACGTCGTAACGTCGCAGGGAACGGAGATCGGCGGCACAGGAGGACGCTGTGTGACTCGAGCGAGGACCCGCTCGCTCACACAGCGCGGTGGCATCGCTGGATCCAGGGACAGGGTAAGTAACTTTGTCTGCTGCTGCAGCGAGGCGAGCCCGAGTCTGACTCGAGGTTACCGCTTTTGGTATGAAAATCTCACCCCGAGTCAGACTAGGGAATACCGCCAGGGGGGTTAAAAGTCATTTGTTAGGGTTTACAAACAATTTCCAATCTTTATTTATGAATTGTAAGATATCGGGCTGATTAGGTTTAAGTGGTGCATGCAGTTTTCCAGAAATGTGCCACTCCAGATTGCGTTTTTAGGGCATGGCAGCCCACTTTTATTTAAAGGTAATGAAAAAGTTTAAACAAACAGTGATCTTCCCTCGTAGGGGGTTCCACCATCACTGTATAAACACGAACTTCAGCCTCCTGGCTTACTCACTGTCAGCTGTGTGCTGTTCAGTCGCGGTCCACATCTGTCTGCTACAGACGTGCACGCACAGGCTGCCACCTGCAGCCTTATGCCCTGTACACACAATCGGTTCATCGGTTAACCGATGAAGCTGACTGATGGTCAGTCGTGCCTACACACCATCGGTTAAAAAAATGATCGCGTCAAAACGCGGTGACGTAAAACACATGACGTGCTGAAAAAAACGAAGTTCAATGCTTCCAAGCATGCGTCGACTTGATTCTGAGCATGCGTGGATTTTTAACCAATGGTTGTGCCTACTAACGATCGTGTTTTTTATATCGGTTAGGAATCCATCGGTTAAATTTAAAACAAGTTTGCTTTTTTTAAACCGATGGATAAATAACCGATGGCGCCCACACACGATCGGTTTGGACCGATGAAAACGGTCCATCAGACCGTTCTCAATGGTTTAACCGATCGTGTTTATGCGGCCTTAGACTCTGAGACCTCCTATCTCTTTCTCCTAGAGCCCTCTCCTACTGGCACCCTTCCGACCTCCTAGGCCAGACTTCCTGTCTGCCAGGCAGAGCTGTCACCAAGACTGAGCCCTGAGCTCTAATCCTGGGAATAATATAAACCCAGCCCACAGGTGTGCAATGCCTGTCTTTGTAAAAACCAGGCTGAAGTTGCTAATATACACAGTGACACAAAGGGCGGATCCAGAGTCTAGTCTCGGGAGGGGCACTGCCAGAAAATAAGGTGTTACTTACAGAACTCAATTAGGTGTCCGCTGTGTCCGCTGCAATGTTGCAGTGCCGCTAAAAAATCAATGATCGCCGCCATTACTAGTAAAAAATATTTAAATATAAATGCCATAAATCTATCCCATAGTTTGTAGACGATTCTCAGGGACTGCAGACATGGTACAAGAGATGGTCAGAGACTGCAGACATGGTACAAGAGATGGTCAGAGACTGCAGACGTGGTACAAGGGATGGTCATGGTACAAGGGATGGTCAGAGACTGGAGACATGGTACAAGAGATCAATGCAGCCTCATCAGTGCCCATCATTGCAGCCTCACTGTACATATGAATGCAGCCCCACTGTATATATGAAGGCAGCCCCACTTTTGTATATTAATGCAGTCCCACTTTTGTATATAAATTCAGTCCCACTTTTGTATATAAATTCAGTCCCACTTTTGTATATAAATGCAGTCCCACTTTTGTATATAAATTCAGTCCCACTTTTGTATATAAATGCAGTCCCACTTTTGTATATAAATTCAGTCCCACTTTTGTATATGAATGCAGCCCCACTTTTGTATATTAATGCAGCCCCACTTTTGTATATAAATGCAGCCCCACTTTTGTATATAAATTCAGTCCCACTTTTGTATATAAATGCAGCCCCACTTTTGTATATAAATGCAGCCCCACTTTTGTCTATGAATGCAGTCCCACTTTTGTCTATGAATGCAGTCCCACTTTGTATATGAATGCAGCCCCACTTTGTATATGAATGCAGCCCCACTTGTATATCAATGCAGCCCCACTTTTGTATATGAATGCAGCCCCACTTTGTAGGGCAGTGTGCTCTAGCAAGGTCCCCCCCTAGACGGGCTTGTGTGATAGACAAAACACGGATTCAATCAGTGTTCCATCTCCATCTACTATCACACAAGCAGGTCTAGCACAGGCAGCACAGCCGAATACAGACCCAGCTCTCACACACAGTGAGAGATGGCCGGTGTCATACACGCAGGAGAGAGGGGGAGCGCTGCAGTCAGCTAGAGCTCAAAGCAGCCTCAGGACAGGCAGCCTACCAGGCTGGGCCAGTCCGGCCCTGGTTATGAGAGAGAGAGAGTGAGAGACTCGGCAGCGGCAGCTGCAGGCACCGCAAAGCAGTTTTAAAAAAATATATTTTTATTATTTTTTTTTTAAATGCCAATGTGACATGATTGTCTCAGGGGGGGGGGCAATTTCCCCGTTGCCACCCCCCTGGATCCGCCGTTGAGTGACACAGGGTCGCCTCTCCACAGATTATACAGGGGCAGTTCATTTGTAAAATATTGCTCATTGCTGTGCATTATTTTATTGAACTTCTGTGAACAAATTTTATTTATTTAGGTCCACAATTGTTCAAAGGTAAAATAATGAGATGTTACCAATATTTGTCATAAAATGTTGCTTTATACACAATTTTTACAAGCTAAACGAGAACTAGCACACATTTTCCCCAGGGTGTGTTTTGTCTGTGTCAAGCCCTGAATCTGCAGGTTTTGTAGATATGCAGCAATGTACAGGGTTTTGTGAGATTAACACAGATCTATGATTAAAGTTTAAAGCTTATTATAATTTTACAGCATGCTTTATATGCCAAACTTTAAAAACAATTACTTTTAACAAATCACTAGCACCAAACAAAAGTCTTGGTTTACAAAACTGTTCCCTTTCATAAATCTTTTTGGCATTTTAATATTTCTAAAGACAATCCTGGTCATTTTTCAGAGACATTACAATAGTCATTAATAGATTATACATCCATTGTGTATTACAGAACCAAAATATTTCACAGCTAGAAAATGGAACTGTATGCTGTTTTTTTATATATATATATATATTTTAATTATTTTTATTGGTCAAGATAAATATTTCCCAGAATAAAGTGAATGCAGTCATTTTATGTGGGAAGAAGTAGGACATTATGGTAATTGTTTTTTCTTTTTTTTTTTACTTTTATAGAATGCAATTATTTCCATTAGAAGGACAATAATAAATCAAATAATACTGGAATGGATTGGAGCTTGATCAATGCTTTTGTTGGTATTAAGAAGATTTATAATATTTAAAGAAGACATACATTTTTAAGTGGAAAGTGATTAGGGGTACTTTGGGCATGCTATACTTGCTTGCACATGCTTTATATTATTACCCATAGCTTCTATCCAAATAAAGGTTTTAGGCAAGTAATTTATTTGAATTATCAAGCACAATATATGAATACTCCCTAGATATACGGATGAAGAAATGTTGAACTGTGTTTAAAATGCACTCAGGATAATTTCTGCCTTATTTAAAGTGCATGTAAACCCTATAAATTAACTTCAATAATTTGATCCCTTTTGATCTTTTTGATAGACCAGCGTTGTGCTGTGTCTGTTTGATAAATGCAAGAATAATACCTGTTGTTCCTGTTAGAAATTAGTAAACTTCCTGTAATAAGATGGCAATGCTGCATTGAAATCCCATACATGATTTGTAGCCTTGCTCACTATGTAAGCTACAGAATAAAACTACAGAACACTTTTCACCTACTGTATCGAGCAGGGTTTCTCAACCAGGGTTCCATGGAAGCCTAGGGTTCCTCCAGAGGTTGCTAGGGGTTCCTTGAGCAATGAGCAATTTCTACCTCTCAGATAAGTTCCCACTGACACCATCTTTTTAGCTGTCTGTAAGGGGGTAATTCTTCCCAATGACCAAAAGCGTAAGGAGCATTCTTCCCACTGATCATCACACTAATGTATCATTAGTTGTAGATATAGTAACTTTTAGCAGGCGTTCCCTAGACTGGAAAGTTATTTCAAGGGTTCCTCCATGTTGAAAAGTTTGAGAAATGCTGGTATAGAGATAAGGAGAAAGGTAGTAGTCCTAACAATTTTACTGCATTAAAGTGAAATTTTAACTTATTCATAAAAACAGTAAAGTGTTTTCACAAAAGAAAAGAAAATACAGTCAACACATCTAAGGGATGTTATGCTGCAGTATATCATTTTTTTTCAAGTTTAGATACTTTTATGTGGTCCCTCTTGAACTCCATATCAGACCTGGTAGAAATTATTAGGGTGGCCCCATGCCATTTTTGTTTTTTCCACTATAGCCATTGTTTGTTTACATTCACCTGTTAATCTGGAAACCCTAGCTGATAGCTGAATGTCCAGGGTGGGAATGATGCCACATGCCTGACAAAGGGGTCCTACACGGCTCTGAAACATTGCACTTTCTTTTGTGATGTGATCTCTTTCATTAAAAACTTTTGGATGGAAGTTATCGATCCATGGTGTGCTGGCGAATATGTACGCAGGGTGGGAATGAGTCCCTGATTTGTTCGGCCGCCAGAAAATGGTGGCTCCCTAACAACCAGGAGGAAGCTGTCAATGGTAATAATACCACAGCTAAATGTTTCACTTCACATTTCGTAAAGTCAAACATCCATTTGTTTGCTTGTTTGCACTAGATTTTTCCTAAGTGTACACAGTTCAGAGGTCTGCCTCATATTATTTCCACTGCTGGTCGAATATTCTTAGCATGTGGTGTTAGGCTTTTTTCTCTATTGGTCAATGTTCTCTGAGGCTCTAATGTTTTTATGGCTTTTTTCTCTTAAGATCAAATGCTAGGGATGACACATGGGACGGACCACCTGGGTGCCTCCGCCAAATAGTGCCTCCTGTCCTCTAAAGCCTTCCAGCAGACCAATATCTAATACCAGCCCTTTACTCCAAGCATCGTACACAGACAGGATGTTGAGGTAAAGACCAAAGGAATTACTTTATTGAACAGAAATACAGGGTTTTGTACACTTCAAAATTAGGGGCAGTAACCACATAAACATATATATATATATATATATATATATATATATATATATATAGAGAGAGAGAGAGAGAGAGAGAGAGAGAGAGAGAGAGAGAGAGAGATGACATAGGTGACGCAATTAACCATGGTAATTCACACCAAGGAGGCACATAATGGGGAAATTACACAATGAGAGAAAGAGAGTTCACATCTATACAGGATTGGCATACCCAGGTACATATTATAACCGTAAACACATAACACCTTAATAAACAGATTACACATAACAGCAGGAGACCCCAGCATCAGGTTGTTTTGAACTAATTATAATTATTATTATTCTGCTTTCAGTCTCTGAGTCTAGGAGGGGATTGAAGCAGTCAACGCTGGTTTGGGCTGTTCACTCTATACCTCAACAAAACACAGGTCCCCCAATCTGTGTGTTTTGAGTAGATATGGACCTGAATCCAAAGCAAAACCACTCCAAAAGTCCCTCAGGAACACACCTCCCAAAAAATAGAGCCCCCTTAGCCACCAAGGCCCATAGTCAGTAGGCAAGAGGCTAGCTTGCAGTCCCCTCAAAACGCCCTTGTCCCGCAGATTTTTTTTTTTTATAAATAGACTCCTAAGTATTGCATTTCCTTTAAACCATGTTAGATAATGTAGATAGAATTAGCATTGTTTCACATTCTCTCTGTTCTTTTCAGGTGAACACTATGGAGATGAAGGAGAAAATGATATGCAGGATTACATTTATGCTGATAAATGGCTTGGGGTTAGACATAAGGACCCGGGGTAAGGGATAGGGATGTATAATACAATGATTATTTTATTGTATTTTTTTACTTTAGGAACAAACTCACAATGAGCAAATAATTTATCATCTTTGTGTTTAAAAAGTAATATCAAAATGTAAAAGCAAGTTGCATTTAAAGTAGTTGGGCCAGTTCATAAAAACTAGATATACTCTATTTTACTCAGGGGGAACTGAAGAAGTCTGTGCTAAAAAGTAGCACGTTATTACCAATATCCCAAAGGTAATCCAGATAGCTTGCAGCCTCAATAAGCCTGGGAAGGCTAAACTCTGAAAGTACGCAAAAGAAAAAAAAAGCTATATCCTTTATTAACTCTGGACACAGAACATATAGAAAGTGCAGTGCTAGCTGTGCTTATAACAAGCCCATTGGTGCAGCAGAGGTCTCTAAAAGCCCTACTTCTCATGGCCAGTGGCAGAGTGCACTGCTGAATTGTATCATGTTTTAGCAGACTCTGTTTAATTGCCACTTTCCTGGTGTGCCAATTTGCTAAGGGGACCTATTGAAGTTCAAAGTTTCACAGAGCTTGTTATAAGCACAGCTTGCACCCAACGTTCTTTACATTGCCTTTAACAACATGCCCTGTTTTAGTTAATTAATATCTTTGTGTTTCTCTTTTCCTTTCTGGTGTCTTTCGTGTGAGCATGACATGTGGTATATGAAGGGTAGGAGATTGCAGAAATATATGTCATTGCTAACAGATGAAGGGGTTTAGAACAACATAGCAAAATGTTGTATCTGGCACAGTGCAGAAGCGGTTAGGAAGTACCACAAACTCTAGAACTATAGTTAAAATAGAGGGGGGAGTTAAGGGTATGGTTCTTGAAAGCTCTCTTTCTTGGTTTACACTGCCCTTCCTGGTGTTTTTGGGGGAAGTACTAGAGTACAGATAAAGCTGAACTCTAGCATGCAAATAACCGCAGCCTTCTAAAATGAAAGTTATTTGCACTGCAAAATCTGTGATATAATTTATAAAATGTAGATTCGGCACCCAGAGGAATATAGAGATGGGGAAAATGTCACAACCTCTCTTCTCTCAGCGCCACCTTTGGAAACTACCATTCCCATGATGCCATTCTAATTTTGGTGAGTAGGCACTAGGGATGAGCTTCGAGTTCGAGTCGAACTCATGTTCGACTCGAACATTGCCTGTTCGACTGTTCGGCGAACAACAAACAATTAGGGGTGTTCGCGGCAAATTCGAAAAGCCGCAGAAACAACCTGTTAAAGTCTATGGGAGAAATCTAAAGTGTTAATTTTAAAGGCTAATATGCAAGTTATTGTCCTAAAAAGTGTTTGGGGACCTGGGTCCTGTCCCAGGAAACATGCATCAATGCAAAAAAAAGTTTTAAAAATGGCAGTTTTTTCAGGAGCAGTGAATTTAATAATGCTAAAAGTGAAACAATAAAAGTGTAATATTACTTTAAATTTCGTACCTAGGGGGGGGTGTAAAGTCAGCAGGTGAAAAAGCGCATGTTTCCCGTACATAGAACTGTCCCTGCACAAAGTGTCATTTCTGAAAGAAAAAAAGGCATTTAAAACCGGCTTTGCGGCTCTAATGAATTGTCGGCTCTGGCAATTCAGAGATGATTCATTCATAAAAAAAAATGGGTCCCCCCAAATTTCATTAACAGGCCCTTCAGGTCTGATATGGATATTAAGGGGAACCCCACCGTCAATTTGAAAAAAAAAAACGACGTGGGGTTCCCCCCAAATATCCATACCAGACCCTTCAGGTCTGGTGTGGATTTTAAGGGGAACTCCACCCAAATTAAAAAACACCAGACCCTTATCCGAGCACGTTAACCTGTCCGACTGCAGAAAAGAGGGGGGACAGAGTGCGCCCTCCCTCTCCTGAACCGCACCAGGCCACATGCCCTCAACATGGGAAGGATGTCCCCATGTTGATGGGGACAAGGGCCTCATCCCTACAACCCTTGCCTGGTGGTTGTGGGGGTCTGCGGGTGGGGGCTTATAAGAATCTGGAAGACCCCTTTAACAAAGGGGACCCCCAGATCCTGGCCCTCCCCTATGTGAATTGGTAATGGGGTACACTGTACCTCTACCATTTCACAAAGGAAGTATAAATAGTTAAAAAAAACACACAGACACCGTAGAAAAAATTCCTTTATTAATAAAAAAAATTAAAAAAAATCCAGCGGTGGTAATCCACTCTCGATACGGCTCCCTGCTCCAACGTTGTCTTCTATCCAGCGGCTCTCCAGCGATGGGTGATCAGCGGTCCGGTCCAGCGATGAGAAGATCCATCCGTCCAGAGCGCAGCAGGCGAGCTCCTCTCTCCGCTGGACACAGCCCAGCGGAAAGACGCGCTGGAGCTTTGACATTTCTTATATAGTGGAAGCGGCCACCCGTCACGTGACCCCGCCCCCTCTGACGCACCCTCGTACATCACTGGGAAAGACCGGGCTTTCCCAGTGACGTATGAGGGTGCGTCAGAGGGGGCGGGGTCACGTGACAGGTGGCCGCTTCCCCTATATAAGAAATGTCAAAGCTCCAGCGCGTCATTCCGCTGGGCTGTGTCTTCCAGATTCTGATATGCCCCCCGCCCGCAGACCCCCACAACCACCGGGCAAGGGTTGTGGGGATGAGGCCCTTGTCCCCATCAACATGGGGACATCCTCCCCATGTTGAGGGCATGTGGCCTGGTGCGGTTCAGGAGAGGGGGGGCACACTCTGTCCCCCCTCTTTTCTGCGGCTGGCCAGGTTAACGTGCTTGGATAAGGGTCTGGTGTGGATTTTTGGGGGAACTCCAAGCCATTTTTTTTTTAATTTTGGGGTGGAGTTCCCCTTAATATCCATATCAGACCTGAAGGGCCTGTTAATGGAATTTGGGGGACCCCCACATTTTTTTTTTTATGAATGAATCATCTCTGAATTGCCAGAGACGAAAATTCATTAGAGCCGCAAAGCCGGTTTTAAATGCCTTTTTTTCTTTCAGAAATGACACTTTGTGCAGGGACAGTTCTATGTACGGAAACATGCGCTTTTTCACCTGCTGACTTTACACCCCTCCTAGGTACGAAATTTAAAGTAATATTACACTTTTATTGTTTCACTTTTAGCATTAATATATTCACTGCTCCTGAAAAAACTGCAGTTTTTAAAACTTTTTTTTGCATTGATACATGTTTCCTGGGACAGGACCCAGGTCCCCAAACACTTTTTAGGACAATAACTTGCATATTAGCCTTTAAAATTAACACTTTCGATTTCAAATGTTCGAGTCCCATAGACTTTAACGGGGTTCTAAAGTTCACACGAACATTTGGTGTGTTCGCAAGTTCTGATGCGAACCGAACAGGGGGGTGTTCGGCTCATCCTTAGTAGGCACCCTTTGCTTGTGTGGAGGCAACATGACAGACTAGAAGACTCCTGGCCTATCAGTAACTTTATGACATAATTGGAAGCAGAACAGACCAAGAGTCTTCTGGCTTAGCAATCAATGCTGTTACAGTAGGCAGTTCAAACCGGGAGTCTAAAGCCTGGTACACACTAACTAACTGGGAAAGTGACAAAGCTAGTGTTTGGGGGGGGGGGGGGGGGTAGAGCACATATTGTATCTTATAACATCAATGCAAGGTGGACTGAGGGGGGGTTACTATTCATCACCATTGTGAGGGGTCTGTCCCCTGTACTCAAATTTGCCCCCAGGAGGCTGGCATCATAAACTTTACAGTGTGCAGGCTCCATCTTGTCACACTAAAAGTGCATGAGTATGAAAAATGGCTCCACTACAGCAGCCTGCTCATTCGTGGCACATGAGGCAACTCCAGCCATTCCGTATTGGTTTGTCACTTGCACAATGTGATAAGTTGGAACCTGTGCACTGCAAAGTTTAAACTACACTACTTGACTCCCAGGGACAATACTGGGCCCTTGGGATGACAAAAGCACAATAAACAACCCTTGCTGCTAATACGATCCATAAACTAATAAGCATGACACCTAAACTTTTTGTTGCATTTAATCCTGACTCCTGAACTTGACCAAAAGCATGTTTAGGTTTTATTTAACCATACACTTGTAAACCTTGCGTACTACTACTACAATTTGGCCACACTGACAATGTTATCGTGACATGGCACAAATTTCCCTTCTTATGGTGTCCAAGGTATTTTGTTTTATACCTCCCAAGGCTTCCAAATCATGTAACCAAATATTTCAGAGCGTGTTAAAAAATGGAGGCTTGGCTACAAATAAGTGTGTAGTTTTGTTGGTGTGCTCAGTAGGGGGACCCCAGATTACTTTTTCAAAATCTGATAATATTAGACTGAGGCCTATACTCCAGTAAAACAATATTGGCTTTTCATACCCATTATACCTATACATGGAACAAAGAACGTATTTGTAAAATGTAAGAAGGGACCAACACATACAGTACATGAAGAAAACATTATAAAAAATCTGCTCAAAGTTCATCTTTAAAGAGGAACCAAACTCTAGAAACTATGCCCAAACAAAGGTAAGCAGAACATAATTTACTGGTCCCCCTGTATTGCCTGTGATCTCCCCATTACTTCTGACTATGTCGCTGGATGGAGGTGGCCATCTTGGTAAAGCATAGGCTTGCTTCCTCATGTTAGAGCTTCTAGCAAAGAGAACAGCATACTAGAGACATCACTAAAGATCTCTCCATATCTTTTGAGACTAGAACTTAGAGACAGCAGTGCCTTAATCCCATGAGCTAAATCCAACAGCTATGAGGCAGTAGGCATAAGAGTGTCCAGGCATGCTGATATACCAGAAAGTACACTGCTTTTTTTCAGGAGGGATTACAAACAAAAGGTACATTTTGAACAGTTTTTAAATGTTCTGTATAACATAGCACATCTTCACGTTTTGAGTTCAGGTCCACTCAAATGTGCTAGTGAAAGCCCCCCTGTTTTTTTGTAGAAAATATTGAAAGTTAATTGCTCTGGAATGAAAGTAGTGGATAGAGAGGTTGCCACCAATGAGAAGAATGCAGTTAGTGTGGAATAGCATTTTCAAAATGATCTGTTGTAAAATGCCAATATGTCACACCAGCTGTATTACTTTATGAGTGGACAGCACAGCATGAAACAACAATGTGACTCATGTTTAAAGCAATATTAACCCCAAAGCAAATCTTTATTATATTGCAGCTTACCAATTCTTCGATGTGATGGCTGCATTCGTTTTCTTTTTTATCCTTTCTTTTCTTTATGTTCACCTGTTGAAATGGTAAGTAACTCTGTTGTTTTTCAACAGAGCAAGCTGTTCTTCTGATGTAGTTGATGCTTACAATGCTCAGGTTTTATTTATTTATGTAAAACTTAATTCCAAATGGGGAAAAATTCAGTTTTCTGTAACTGCTTATAAAGTGTTATCTGCAGTTCAGCTTCAATTTGTTAGTGCATATGATACTCCCCTGCCCCAGACTGACAATGCTGCTGTCCAAATTTGCCCCTGTACTACTTCGTCCAGAGTGGATGCACTCTGATGCTGCGTACACACGATCATTTTTCGGCATGAAAAAAAACGAAGCTTTTCGGCATGTAGAAAAAACAAAGTTTTTCCAACTTTATCATTAAAACGACAATGCCCACACACCATCATTTTTAGAAAATGCTCTACCAAAGCGCGGTGACGTACAACAAGTACGATGGCACTATATAGGGGAAGTTCCATGCGGATGACGCCACCCTTGGGGCTGCTTTAGCTGATTCCGTGTTAGTAAAAGACTATTCACGCTTTTCTGTCTGTTACAGCGTGATGAATGTGCTTACTCCATTATGAATGGTAGTTTTAACGAGCGCTCCCGTCTCATAACTTGCTTCTGAGCATGCACGTTTTTTTAACGTCGTTTTAGCCCACACACGATAATTTTTTACAACCCGAAAAACTACATTGTTTAAAACGTTGTTAAAAAATGCAGCATGTTGTCGTTTTTCAGAACCCGAAAAATGATGTGAAGCCCACACACGATTATTTTAAATGACATTTTTTTAAAACTACGTTTTTTTCATGCCGAAAAATGATCGTGTGTACGCGACATAAGGCCTCATGCACACTGGCCATTTTTACAGCAGCTGTTTTTGGCTCTAGACGTTTTTTTCTGTGTCATTAAACTGTCATTAAACTCATGTTATCCTATGTTTCCATGCACACATAGGCTGTTATCAGCAGTTTTGAGCAGAGGCGTTTTTGAGCAGTAAAAAAACCCAAAACTAGTGGGTTCTGAGAGATGTAAAAACTCTCAAACTCAGATTTTTTTTTATAAACGCTCAAACACGTGGCTCACCAGTGTTTTTGATGTTTTTGATCCATTGAAAAAAAAAAAAAAACCTAACGCGAAAAAATGCTAAAACAGTAATTAAAAATGCCATCCCAAACTCAGTGCAAGTATACTCAGAAGAATTTATGCTGTTTTTAAGACAAAGGGTGGTCACACCAACTATTGATTTAGATTTTTCTCTGCTCGATTACTTTGAATTTTGTAACTTGATAAAAATAAACAATTAAAATATATATTTTTGAAAGAATTCTTACTTTACAACATTTCTTCACACCTACCTAATTCTTTTGCATAGTACTTGCACATATTTTACAAAGATCTATCCCTCCTAAAAGTTGGGACATAACTTTGTGAATATGCCTCTAAATCAGGGGTGCCCAACCAGTGGCCGGGGGGCCACATGTGGCCCGCGGAGCCCTCTGATGTGGTCTGCGACCTCCTGCTCTGGGATGTAATAAAATAGAATAGAATACTGTTATTAAAGGTAAGTTTATTACTAAAATCACAGTGTATATATATGGGAATATCTGTTCTGCAGTGGTTTCTGATCCAGAGGTGCAGCAGAGTAGTGCACCTGTGGGTTACCTGCACTGAGCCATAGACTTCTATTACCTGTGAGTTTTGTGTGCTTTCTGAAAGTGCACCACATCTATAGGATATAATAGAAGTCTATGGCAAAGTGCAGCTAACCTACAGGAAAGCCACAGGTGAACTGTGCTGCACCCGTGGTGCGGGTAAACAACAGCGCATCAGTGTGAAAGCAGCCTTAGACCCCCTTTACACAGTCAGTCCCACCCACTCGAGCCATCCATTCACCTCTAAGGAGTGGCAGATGTAAATGGACTTTACAAACGCCTACCTCCAATCCAATCCGCAAACAAAAAAAATAGAGTGGGCTCTTTAGAGTAGAGTGGGCTGCCATCCAGCTGCTCCGCTCATTTTGGACCGTGACCGGTTACCAAGTCGCTTAAGTGGCCCTTGATCTTCAAAAAGTTTTGCACCGCTGCTCTAAATCATCCCACTGTGTGATTCGTCTTGAATCATAAAGTTCTGGTATAATGGACATGTCACCCATTGAGCATGTTTGGGATGCTCTGGATCGGAGTATACAACAGCGTGTTCCAGTTCCGGACAATATCCAGCAACTTCGCACAGCCATTGAGGAGGAACGGACCAACATTCCACAGGCCACAATCAAAAACCTGATCAACTCTATAAGAAGGAGACGTGCTGCACTGCATGAGGCAAATGGTGGTCACACCAGATACTGACAGGTTTCCGGACCCCCCTGACCCCCCCCCCCCCTCCAATACAATAAAAGTGTAAATTTTAGAGTGGCCCTTTACTGTGGCCAGCCTAAGGCACACCTGTGCAATAATCATGCTGTCTAATCAGCATCTTGATATGCCACACCTGTGAGGTGGATGAATTATCTCGGCAAAGCAGAAGTGCTCACTAACACAGATTTAGACAGATTTGTGAACAATATTTGAGAGAAATAGGCCTTGTGTGTACATAGAAAAAGTTGTAGATCTTTAAGTTCAGCTCATGATAAATAAGGGCAAACACAAAAGTGTAACGGTTATAATTTTGCTCGGTGTATGTCAAGATAGGCAATTTTGTATGTACATTACAATTCCATCGGCACAGGGCACAGATTTGTTTTTCATGCACACCATTTGATGTGATTCATTGCATGTTTTGGAGTCCATCATGGATATCTGACAGTCTTCACTCTTGAAGTTACGCATCTGAGTGGATCCTGACTGTAAAATCGTGATCTTTTCCAAGCCTGGGCCATCTGAGTGCTGTCAGCCAACAGCATGTTGTTGGCTGAAAACAAGTCACAAGAGTGCAGAATAAACTGCACTCCTGTGATCCATAAGAGAAGCATAGCCAAAAAAGCTTTGTCTATGCTTCTCATTTAAGCATGGCCCTACGTTAGTAGCAAATGCATGCTGTTGGCAGCCAAGAATTGATGCTCTTCATATACTCTATTGATCTGAATTCTGTTGACTTTGTAGCTCACTTGTATACCCACAGAATCTCCCTATCTACAGTTTGACAATAACTGGCCTTGGATGGTCAGAATGAGAACACTTAGGGCCAGATTCACAGCAGAGATACGACGGAGTATCTCAGATACTCCGTCGTATCTCTCAGAGTATCAATGCGACTGATTCATAGAATCAGTTACGCATAGATAGCCCTTAGATCCGACAGGTGTAATTGTTTTACACTGTCGGATCTTAGGATGCAATACTGCGGCCGTCGCTGGGGGGAGTTTGCGTCGTAAACCAGCGTCGGGTATGCAAATTAGTAGTTACGGTGATCCACAACGGTTTTTCGCGTTCGCTATGTCGCTGCTAGTCTAGTTTCCCGTCGCAAAGTTAGTCGTCTTTTTAGGTGCCCTAACGTATGTGCTGTATAAAGTATGGCCGAAATTTTTTTAAATGTTTCCTTCTTGCGTAAGACGTCCGGGAATACGGAAGTACGCTACGCACGTTGCTGTTTGAAAAAATGACGTCACTTTGCGCAAAGCACGTCGGGAAATTCAAAAGGGAGCATGCGCAGTAGGTCCGGCGCGGGAGCGCGCCTAATTTAAATGGCATACGCCCCTTTGAATTACGCGGGCTTACGCCGGAGGCTGCCAGCGTAAGTTTTCATGCCAGTGCTTTGAGAATCAGGCACTTGCGATGAAAACTTGCGGCGGTGTAACGTATCTACGATCTACGAGACGTTACGCCGCCGCGATTCTACGTGAATCTGGGCCTTAGTTCACGATCATTTACAAATTACTCCAGCTCTTAGTGGAACCCCCATTAGAAAAATTGTAAAGGTGTAATTATTTTTATAAGATACATTTACTCCTTACAGGTTCTTACTTTATGCAGAACATTTTGTAATAAATTAATCTTCAAAAGTAAAAAAAAAAAAAAATTAACATATTCAGATTTTTTTTCATTGTTACATTTGTGAATTAATTAGATAATGATGGAAAACTTAAGTTAAAAAAAAAACACATTCTAAGAATCATAGATGTGTGAAAAGCTTAGTTATGTCTTTATTAATTCCCAGACTTAACCTTGACTATAACAGAAGAGAGGAAATATTTAATTGTCTTAATAATGAATGTCCTTTACATCTATTATGAATTTATGAATTTATGTTACCTTTTAATGTCTTTTATACAGAAATGTTTAACTGACAAAGATCCAAAAGAGATCAATCCATACAGACACATATTGTAGGAAATTCCCAAGAAACAAAACATTTTAAATGTCATTGGAAATTTAGCAAAACATAATGTTCTTTTTTTATTTATAACTGTTGCTTTGCAGCCGGAGATAAGTGTCTTAACTTAAATGTTCCGGCCAGGAGATATAACTGCAACAATAAAACATGCTGCACAATACACAATGGCTGCAGTCTTTGATAATTACCATCCATGCATAATTAATTACATCTTTAACGTATTGCTTGGCAGTTGGCAACCAAATTGCTTACCAGGGAACACATGGTACTTGGTACTGTATACAGATTTTTACAGTCCCGTCTCATGTTCCAAAAATAAATCTTTTCTCTGTGTTTGCAGCCTTATGCAGGCCAACAAAATAAAATAAAATGGTTATCTCATTCTTTTGCTGTGTTCCCTTTCAGTAGGCTGAATGATTTCAAAATGTTACTGTCCTTTTTATTTGTTGAGATACACATTAATGGAATATAGTGGTTTTCGCCAAATGTTTCTTCCTTTATTATGGTCAGCACAATTTTTTTTTTCTTTTTTACATGGTCAGGTAAACATAAAATACTATATATTAATATTATGCTGTCTTCTATCCAGTCACAGAGTGGCACCTTAGTCTTTTTACATACAATTCACCTGTGCTAAAAAAAACAGAACCTAATGAATCATTCCTTGTCAAATTGTCTATATTGAAGGTTGCAATTTCAACCAGACAAATGGAAGCTCAAAGCAAGCTTGGTCTCTTTTTCTGTCTCTATATCTAACCCACAGTGCTCTAGGAGTCCTTCGTAACAGATAAAATGGTTATTTGTGTAAAAAAGATTGTTTTCATAGCAAAACAAAAAAGATGATAAAAACACATTTTAAATCCTATAAACTTGGAAAAAAAAAACATATAAAGAAATCCTTTCCTTTCAGAAAAAAACACTTTGAAAACATTTAAACTAATTTCAAAGCAGAACTCCGGGTAGCGATCACAACACCATTTAAGGCAGTTATGAATTCTTGAAATAAAAACACATTCAATTACTGTTAAAAAAAAAAAAAACTGAATCTGCTTTGGTATCAGCTTCTTGTAATCCTACCTATTCTTGAACTCAGAATAAAAATAGGAGAATCAGTAATCAAATTTTGCTGCTGATCCCAAACATACTGAAATAAGAAGAAAGCAAAGGGGTGGCCTTATCAATTTGCTGATGCTTCTGCATCACAGTCTAGGGGCATGATGTATTTGCTTGAAATAACATTGTCATACAATTTAAATCTAGAAAAATATTATTCTGCAAAGAAACTTTATTATACTTCCCTGTCCAGCCGACTAGTCCTGCAAATCTTTGTTCTCTTCAAGGGATGCGTACATTGCCCCTTACTGTTACGTCACTACATGACACTGTGTTGATGTAGGTACTTCTGGAAAGAACAATGGTGCTCAGTATCACTTTAGCAATAGAGAAAATCAGGTCACCAGCCTGGCTGTGTACATTTCAGGACTAGCTTGAAAAATAACAGATCCTTTGGCCATTAAAGCAGCGTCCATATGTGTTTTATTATGTGTGTTTAGCTTTTTGCTTAGAATTCAGTTCTACAAAAAGGTCTGCAAACTTAAAAGACTGAAGTCCTGCCATGTTTAATTTCTTGAAGGCTGTATAAATAATTAACCCCATCAGTTACCGGGTTTCTTGATAGGACCAGTGACCAAAACAAGCTCAGTTTGTAATATTGATGATCTTCTGGGCACCATTTAGACCTAGCCAGCACCCCTTATTTCATGAACTAATTAAGACCCAGGCCATTGTAAAAAGACGGCCACAGGGTGGCTCTACAATGCCGGGAGGCCGTCTTTTTCCTCCAGCACGTGCCTGGCGCATCACAGAGATGCCGATGCGCGTGCCCGACGGCCGCGATGTCCGCCAGGTACCCGCAATCGGCAGTGACAGAGCAGGGACGTGGAGCTCTGTGTGTTAACACAGAGCGCCACGTCCTGTCAGGGAGAGAGGAGACCGAAGCTGTGTCCCATAGGGACACAGATCGGTCACCTCCTCCAGTCAGTCCCCTCCCCCAAAGTAAGAATCACTCCCAGGGTACACATTTAACCCCTTCCTCGCCCCCTAGTGTTAACCCCTTCCCTGCCAGTCACATTATTACAGTAATCAGTGCATATTTATAGCACTGTTCGCTGTATAAATGTGAATGGTTCCAAAAATGTGTCAAAAGTGTTCGATGTGTCTGCCATAATATCGCAGATCACCACCATTACTAGTAAAAAAAAAATAATAAAAAAAATGTCAGAATTCTATCCCCTATTTTGTAGCCGCTATAACTTTTGCGCAAACCAATCACTATAAGCTTATTGCGATTGTTTTTAACCAAAAATATGCAGAAGAATACGTATTGACCTAAACTGAGAAAAAAAATAGTTTTTTAAAAAAAAAATTGGATATTTATTATAGCAAAAAGTAAAAAATATTGTGTTTTTTTCAAAATTGTTGTTCTTTTTTTGTTTAAAGCGCAAAAAATAAAAACCGCAGAGGTAATCAAATACCACCAAAAGAATGGTCTATTTGTGGGAAAAAAAGGACGTCAATTTTGTTTGGGAGCCACATCGCACGACCGCGCAATTTTCATTTAAAGCGTGACTGTGCCGAAAGCTGAAATTTTGCCTGGGCAGGAAGGGGGTATATGTGCCCAGTAAGTAAGTGGTTAAAGGCTCCTGTGTGACAGTGTAAACAGGTTACAAATCCTGTTACTATGCAATGCTTAAGGCTCATAAACTTGCTTTACCTCACTGGAAAGAGCCACATCTTCCTTTATTTGTGGCTTATGTGCTTCTCCTCCCAGACACTGCAGCTCACAGTAGGAGAGTTTCAGCAGCAAAGGAAGTGCTGTCAATGCAGAAATCAGTGAGTCGGACTGCAAGCAGGCTTAGCCTATATGTGGTTGACAGTGATGCTCTAATTTTAGGAGCAGTGCAGCAGCATTGTTACTTCAGGAAGCTGCATAAGGTGAACTTCAACGAAGAATCAATAACTATACGTGAAACTTTGCAGAAAGACTAAGGGAAAACTTAAAGTGATATTAAAGTCAAGTTTTTTTTAAATAATATATATTTTTTAAGATAACAAACATGTTATACTTAACCCCTTGCTTACTGGGCACTTAAACCCCCTCCTGCAGAGACAAATTTTCAGCTTTCAGCGCTGATGCACTTTGAATGACTATTGCGCGGTCATACAATACTGTACCCAAATTAAATTTGTATCAATTTTTTTCCCACAAATAGAGCTTTCTTTTGGTGGTATTTGATCACCTTTTTCGTTTTTTATTTTTTGTTAAATAATTTTTTATTTTTTGTTATAAAATTTTGCAAACAGGTAATTTTTCTACTTCATTGATGTATGCTGATGAGGCTGCACTGATGGGCTGCATGGATGAGCACCGATAGGCTGCATTGATGGGCACTGATAAGGGAGCACTAGTGGGCACTGATAGGCAGCACTGGTGGGCACTGATAGGCAGCACTGGTGTTCACTGAGAGGTGACACTGAGAGGTGGCACTGAAGGGCATTGATAGGAGGCACTGGTGGGCACTGAGAAGTGGCACTAATAGGTGGCACTGATAGGTGGCACTGATAGCTGACAGGGATGGGCACTGATAGGCAGCAGTGATGGGCACTGATGGGTGGGATTGATGGGCACTGATGGGTGGCAATAATGGGCACTGATCAGCACTGGTATGTTAGACTGATAGGCAGCACTGCTAGGTGGCACTGCAAGACACTGATTGGCACCACTGGTGGGCATTGATAGGTGGCAATTGTGGGCATTGATAGGTGGCACTCGAGGGTATTGATAGGTGCCACTGGTGGCAATGGCAGGTGGCACTGGCAGGGTACACTAATTGGCACAGATGAGGCAGAATTGCCTCACGCTGAGAAAAAAACAAAACGATTACATCACTTTTGTTTACATCACGTGATCAGTTGTCATTGGCTGACAGCTGATCACGTGGTAAGGGGCCGGGATCGGTCCCTTACTCTGATCTGTGGTTAACCGAGTCTCAGTGGCTGTCATTCGACTATAGCGCGGATCTCAAGTGGTTAAAATGAAAGACGTAAATTGATGTTCGAGGGTGGCTTCCAAACATAATCTTATGGTATAGAAGGTACACAAGAACATCTTAACAAATATATTGAAATTGTCATTGTTAAAAAACTAAATATATACACAGCTCTCAATACAGAAATAAATACATCACGTATAAGGAGCTACTGTCAAGTGTACAGATTTAATAACATGTTTTAAGTTTGTGCACCACTTCTTCAGATTGCCATGTTCACTTGTAACAGTTATCCACTGGAAGATCTCCTAGTTTCAAAAATATATATATATAATGAACATATTTATTTAAATATAATGTACCGTATTTTTCGGGGTATTGCAAAATCCGGCGTATAGCGCGCACCCCTAAAGTGGACCTGCATTCCTGTAAAAAAAAAACATTTTAGTACTTACAGTTTTGGTGTCTTGCACGGCGTCCATCGGCGGCCTCATGGGTCTGGCGTCCGTCTGCAGCTTCAGTGGTGTCCTCCTCGTCGGGTCCGACGTCCTTCTGCAATGTCCTCCCTGCTCGATCCCCGCTTCCCGCGCCGAGTTTGAACCACTGAGCCGGCATATACCGAGCGCAGTACACTCAGGTATAGTCGGGCAGGCTCGGCTCCTCTCGCGGTCACGTCCTGTACGTCCAGGACGTGACCGCGAGAGGAGCCGAGCCTGCCCGACTATACCCGAGTGTACTGCGCTCGGTATATGCCGGCGCAGTGGTTCAAACTCGGCGCAGGAATCGGGTATCGGCGTATATCGCGCACCCATGATTTTGCCCTGATATTCAGGGCAAAAAAGTGTGCGGTATACACTGATAAATACGGTACAAATGTATTGGTATTCACTTATATATACAGTTTAATTCAGAAAACACCTTCTATCCCTTCTTGAAAAAAAAAGCACACCATAACCACACAATTACCTACAAAAAAAAGTAGTGTCAATGGAGACAGTCGGATTGGCTCAAGCTGCAGGGAGGCATCAACAGAGACCAAAGAGCCGGGGAGGGGGGGGAGTCAATCTCAACAGCGGTAAATATTTGAAAATACACAATGAATGAAACCTCGCCCCTCCTTTCCATATAACATAAAATACAATTTTAGCTTGCAATCCCATATATACTCACCACCAATAGGCTAGGATAAACAACAACAACTTTTTACTTACAGTGGTTTTGCACAGAGAAGCCCTGATCCTCATCTTGGGTCCCCCACTGGTGCTCCTGCTCCACCTTCCTGCCAAGTGCCCCCACAGCAAAAGCATGCTGTCAGGGCACCCGAGAAAGACTGGCTCCTGAGCTGCTGCTCTGTGTGTCCATTCAGACACGGAGCGACTTTACCCCGCCCTGCTCAGCCAATGAAGAGGAAGAGTCCCCGGAGAGCCGAGACCTTTGTGTACATCGATGGATTGTAATGGGGCTCAGATAAGTATTTGGGAGCTAGGGGTGCTCCTGCACACAGAAGGTTTTTTACCGTCATGCATAGAAGATATGAAGGTAGAAAACCTTGAGCCTTTAGAGTCACTTTAAGTGAAACTGAACTCAAAAAGGGAAAATGTGCTATGCTGTAGGGCATATCTAGAAATGGTAATTGGTATCAGTACTCTGAAAATGTACCTTTTGTCTTGAATTCTTGCTGAAATTATAAGTGCACTTTCAGATATGCCTAGACACTCATGGCTGTATATCAGCAGAGTGAATCTAAGCTACTTCTGACTCTGACTGCTACTCTCAAGAGAAATGACTGAGGCCCTGACATGAGGAAGCAAAGTGCTGCCTATTCCATTCCAATATGTTGCCTCAATATGGAGATCAAATTAAGAACAGGGCATGGTAAGTCAGTAATAGAGAAAAATCAGATGCAGGGAGACCACATGCAATACTGGTGACTAGTCCTTTACCCCATGCCTGCCTTTTTTTTAGCACAGCTTTCAGAGTAAAGTTCTTCTCTCAGTAATGCAGAACATATGCTTTTGAATGTGTGGGTCATACTTCTACTTTAATTCTATATAGATTTTTTAGATATCTTTACTGGAAATGGCACAGAACACAAACAGAGATTACTTTAGTTCTATAGTTCCTGCCTGGTAACATTTCCACCATTCACACAATGTCGTGCACCCTTTCAAAGTCTCATTTACAATGTTCCTAGCTATTATATAGTATGTGATTTATAAAGGCGGCATGGAACAAATAATGATTTTATATGATGTGTGCACTTACTGTAAGATACCTTTTACTTTATGAAATAGCTTTCTTCCTCACTTTCAACCCCCCCCCCCCAAAAAAAATCCTTACTTAAATATGCCACAGGGATGTTCTATGTCACTAAGTAAGCTTCCCTGCTAGGATAATAGCCTGGCTGACTCACACAGTTCATAGTAGGTACTGGGTAGTGTGCCACCCTTTGCTGAGCCAGTCGTGCTGAGTTAACACACGCCAGTTCTGGTAATGCAGCCACCTGCGGGAACAGTGGGAAAGCATTATCTTCCTCTCCTTCTGAAGATCATTGCTCTTGATATAATGAAATATTTCTTACTCTTTCATGCCATAGTAGCAAAAAATTGTTCATGTACTGCCAAATTAAATGAAATGCGGACAGTAAAAAAAAAAAAAAAAAGATATATATACAGTATCTCACAAAAGTTAGTATACCTCTCACATTTTTGTAAATATTTTATTATATCTTTTTATGTAACAACACTGAAGAAATTCCACTTTGCTACAATGTAAAGTTGTGAGTGTACAGCTTGTATAACAGTGTACATTTGCTGTTCCCTTAAAATAACTCAACACACAGCCATTGATGCCTAAACCACTGGCAATAAAAGTGAGTACACTCCTAAGTGAAAATTTACAAATTGGGCCAAATTAGCCATTTTCCCTCCCCAGTGTCAAGTGAATTATTATTGTTATAAAGTCACAGGTATGAATGGGGAGCAGGTGGGTTACATTTGGTGTTATCACTCTTAATCTCTCTTACTGGTCACTGGAAGTTCAACATGGCACCTCATGGCAAAGAACTCTCTGAGGATCTGAAAAAAAGAATTGTTGCTCTACATAAAGATGGCCTAGGCTAAAAAGAGATTGCCAAGACCCTGAAACTGAGCTGCAGCATGCTGCCCCAGACCATACAGTGGTTTAACAGGACAGGTTCCACTCAAAACAGGCCGTGCCATGGTCGACCAAAGAAGTTGAGTGCACATGCTCAGCGTCATATCCAGAGGTTGTCTTTGGGAAATAGAAAAATGTGTGCTGCCAACATTGCTACAGAGCTTGAAGGGGTGGGGGGTCAGCCTGTCAGTGCTCAGACCATGGGCCGCACACTGCATGAAATTAGTCTGCACGGCTGTTGTCCCAGAAGGAAGCCTCTTCTAAAGATGATGCATAAGAAAGCCCGCAAACAGTTTGCTGATGACAAGCAGACTAAGGACCTGGATTGCTGGAACCATATCCTGTGGTCTTATGAGACCAAGATAAACTTACTTGGTTCAGATGGTGTCAAACATGTGTGGTGGCAACCAGGCGAGGAGTACAAAGACAAGTGTGTCTTACCTAAAGTCAATCATGGTGGTGGGAGTGTCATGGTCTGGGGCTGCATGAGTGCTGCCGGCACTGGGGAGCTACAGTTCATTGAGGGAACCATTAATGTCAACATGTACTGTGACATACTTAAGCAGAGCATGATCCCCTCCCTTCAGAGACTGGGCCCCAGGGCAGTATTCTAACATGATAATGACCCCAAACACACATCCAAGACAACCACTGCTTTGCTAAAGAAGCTGAGGGCAAAGGTGATGGACTGGCAAGCATGTCTCCAGACCTAAACCCTATTAAGCATCTGTGGGGAATCCTTAAATAGAAGGTGGAGGAGCACAAGGTCTCTAACATCCACCAGCTCTGTGATGTCATCGTGGAGGAGTGGAAGAGGACTCCAGTTGCAACCTGTGAAGCTCTGGTGAACTCCATGCCCACGGGGGTCAAGGCAGTCCTGGAAAATAGTGCTGGCCACACAAAATTTTGACACTTTGGACCCAATTTGGACATTTTCACTTATGGGTGTACTGACTTTTGTTCCAAGAGGTTTAGAAAGTAATGGCTGTGTGTTTAGTTATTTTGAGGTGACAATTGACTCCTTTATACAAGCTGTACACTCACTACTTTACATTGTAGCAAAGTGGCATTTCTTCAGTGTTGTCACATGAAAAGATATAATAAAATATTTACAAAAATGTGAGGGGTGTACTCACTTTTGTGAGATACTGTATATATGATTCAGAACAGTTTCTAAAGCTGAACTGCAGGCAAAAAGCTAAATAGTTTTAAGGTTAAATATATTTGTATTAACACATTTCAATGGATTACAAAGACAATGCAAGTGTTTAAAGTAAAAAGTACATGAAAACCAATATCAGAATAATAAATACTATGCACCAAAACATTTCTTTTAAAATATCTTTTCCCCTAGAAGGATAATATGATCAATAGGGGGCACAATTATTAAGAATATGGGAACACAATCAAACTGTAGGAAGTAAATACAGTCACAAAATGTCCTCTCTTAAAATGCATTTAAAGGAGATCTAAAATATATTTTGCATTGAGAAGGGAAAACAAATAGAAGGACTGGGAGTAACCATATTTTTTGGAGCATAATGACATGACATTACAGAAAGGTGTGGAAAGCCAATCATCTCTGGGCTATAAAACCAGCACAGATCAAGCCAGAGGTTACATAGAGTTCTAGTTCCTGAACTTAATTCTGTGCATCAGTTAGGGACAAGTATGAGAAAGACACAAGAAACACATTTTTCAGGTTTGTGCAAATACACTATTTTAACATGTTTTAGAATGTTTGCTTTGAAAGACAGGTAATCAACAAATGTAACAAATCCCCTATTTTTGATTGGTATCCATTAAAGTGTCAAATAGCTAGGATGGGGAATTTGGCTCTAGAAAATAAAATTCAATCCATATAGTCATTAAGGGGCTGGTTCTACAACCTGCACTATGGATTTCTGCTGGAAATCTGGCCATATCCATGAAATTCAAAAGTCTGGTCACCTTGTTCCACGTGGTTAGTGTTCTCCCACATCAAAGCACTTGATTATGAAGTGGTTGTTCCCTTAACACCCTATATAACCAAGGTGAGATAAAGGCTTTGATTTACTAAAGTCAAATACACTGTGCACTTTGCAAAGTGTTGCAAGAGCAGTTGCTTCAGAGCTTAGTAAATGAGCAGAAGCTCTGCTGACTTCCATCATCTAATCACGTGCAAGCAAAAGTGCTATTTTTTGGGTATTCTTAGCAAAGTGAAGCTTTACCTTATTTACTCATCTCTGGAGCAACTGCATTTACAGAGTGCAAAGTCTATTGGCCTTTAGTAAATCAACCCCAAAGTCTGACGCACATTATTATTGCGAAAATTTCCATAACTAGGGATGGGCGAACGGTTTGGCCCGAGCATACGTTTTTTTCTGAAGCAGTGATTTTAATAATGCTTAAAGTGAAACAATAAAAGTGAAATATACCTTTAAATTTTGTACCTGGGGGTGTCCATGGTATGCCTGTAAAGTAGTGCATTTTCCTCATGTTTAGAACAGTCCCTGCACAAAGTGACATTTCTAAATTTCGAAAAAAGTAATTTAAAACTACTCGCGGCTATAATGAATTGTCGGGTCCTGACAATACATTCATTAAAAAAATAAAAATAAAAATGCGTGGGGGTTTACCCAAATTCCATACCAGGCCTGGTATGGATATTAAGGGGAACCCTGCGCCAATTATTTAAAAAAATGGTGTGGAGTTCCCCCCAAAAATCCACACCAGACCCTTATCCAAGCATGCAACCTGGCAGGCCACAGGAAAAGAGGGGGGACGAGAGAGCGCCCCCCTCCTGAACCATACCAGGCCACATGCCCTCAACATGGGGAGGATGTACCCATGTTGATGGGGACAAGGGCCTCATCCCCACAACCCTTGCACGGTGGTTGTGTGGGTCTGTGGTCAGGGGGCTTATCGGAATCTGGAAGCCCCCTTTAACAAAGGGGACTCCCAGATCCCGCCCCGTATGTCAATTGGTAATGGGGTATTGTACCCCTACCATTTCACAAAAAAGTGTCAACATTTTTCAAAACCACAGTAGACAGCTTGAAACATGCACCACTTTACATGCATACTATAGACACCCCCCAGGTACAAAATGTAAAGGAATATCTCACTTTATTGTTTCACTTTAAGCATTATTAAAATCACTGCTCCCAAAAAAAAACTTTTTTTGCATTGATACATGTCCCCTGGGGTAGGACCCAGGTCCCCAAACACTTTTTATGACAATAACGTGCATATAAGCCTTTAAAATTAGCACTTTTTCATTTTCATGTTTGTGTCCCATAGACTTTAACGGTGTTCGTACACATTTTTTGCCTGTTCAGCAAGTTCTGGTGCAAATTGAACTGGGGGGTGTTCGGCCCATCCTTACCCATAACCTACTCACATACAGAAACCTAGAGAGGTTCCCTCTATACAAAATATCCAATTAACATGTTATTGCAGTTTTGCTTGTTGCAATCATTTCCTTTGGCTAAAACAATGGGCAGTGCAATAGAACATGGGTCTCTATCAAACATAACATTGTCCACCTTACATTTTGTGTTCCTATCAGAATATTGGAGTTGACAGCAAATAGCTAAACATTCCAACAGGCAGAAGTTAATCCTTGCGATACCCTAAACTCTTATTAACAGAAGTCAATCTGAAATAGTTTTAGGAGGAAAACTGATATGTTGTGATGATGCAATATGCTCTTCCATATGTTTTAACACTTTTTTCAACATCTTTTCCATCTGGTTCAGGGAAATGTACAGAGTTTTAATGATTCTTTCCAGGGTTATTAAACCAACAGCTGTTGTCATTAATGGAGGACACTCTTTATTGCAGAGAACAATTGCTGATAATAAATCTACCATTGCCATACTGTATATCTCTTTAATAGCTATGCCATTAGCATCAAGACTTAGGTTATGTGATCTGTACATTTTAAGGGAGGGAAGCCATACTTATATCATTTATTTTATTATCCTTATAAATCTCAGGCAGTGCGTTTGATGATAAAGTCTAATAATTTTCAGCACCATCTCCTCTTCTTCAATTTGGCCCCTGCTGACACCTCCATGTAGCACCCTTTGCAGTGTAATTTGTTTGACAAATTTTAATTAAGCTATTAAACAGAAGAAGTAAACTGAAGGGTGAATCACATCGTCAGATTAAACACTAACTTCTTAAGAGTTTGTCCGCATAAATAAAAAAGTGACGGTAAGTTTAATATCCAGTTTGTTTTTTTATTACCATGAGCGTGTGATCTCTCATTCTAATGAACATTGTAAATGTATGCTTCAATAGGCTTTATATCTAATTAGCCATTGCCCACTCCCATAGCACTAGTGTTTATAACACCATGTAATGACTTTTAGTTACTTTTGCATTGTGATTTTTTTATAGACCTATAAAAAGAGCACAGAACACAACAATAATAATCCTTGCTCTACTGCATTTCATAATATGAGATAATTGTATTTTGTTTATTGGTAGCTTTTCAGGTTGGAGACAGAGTCTTTCAACCTTAGCAGCATTACTTTGCACCGTGTCGGACAAATACAAATTTGTAAATAATCATGGCCATTGCTGAATTATTATTGGAGATGGTAAAGAAAAGCATGTTTTGAATATGTATTATTAGGTTTATATAAAGGGCAGCTCTGGCCAAACAATTAAACACAGAGTTCAGACACAATATTGATCAAAAGGCACTTTCAGTTCACTAAAATACATTAGTTCAGATAGGAATGGGCCCAGAAATGCTTAGTAGGATTGTCGAATTGTATTCTAATCCCAGGGCCAAAATAAGATCAAACGGAATATTATCGGAATATATAGAAATATCAAATGGGACTCGACAGGGATGTCCCTTATCCCCCTTACTATATATAATAGTAATGGAACACCTTATACAAGCAATAAGGAAAAACAAAGATAGGGGATTAAAGAGATTAATATTAAAGATAAAGAATATAAAACAGCAGTATATTTAGACGATTTACTAATATATGTGACTAACCCCATAATAACAATACCAAATGTAAAAAGAATTAAAACAATTTGGGGAATTAAGTAACTTTAAAGTTAATTATGATAAATCCGAAATGTTAAATGTGTCACTAACAGAAAAAATACAGTCATTATTGCAAAAAGTTTTTTCCATTTAAATGGCAACAAGAAGCGATTAAATATCTGGGAATATATATACTGAGTAACTGAAATCAGTTACTAGAAATGAATTACAACACGACAATCCGAAAAGTAATGAAATGATTACATAAATATGAAAAAATAACGCATTCATGGATGGGAAGAATCAATATAGTAAAAATGGACATATTGCCCAAATTATTATATATCTTTCAAACAGTACCCTAATGCCTTGTACACACGATAGGAATTTCTGATGAAAAAGTCTGATGGAATTTTTTCATTAGAAATTCCTATCGTGTGTGGGCCCCATAGTATTTTGTAACTCTGTCCGATTTTGGAAATAGAACATGTTTTCTTTTTTTCTAATAGAAAAAAGTCCTATGGGAAATTCAAATCGTCTGTGTGGAACTCCGACAGAGAAAAAAAACATGCATGCTCAGAATCAAGTCGACGCATGCTCAGAAGCATTGAACTTAGGGGCAGATCCACAAAAGAATTACGCCGGCGTATCTATTGATACGCCGGCGTAATTTTAAACTTCCCTCGTCGTATCTTTGTTTTGTATCTACAAAACATGATACGACGGCATCTGGGATCGATCCGACAGGCGTATGTCTTAGTACGCCGTCGGATCTCAGATGCAATTTTTTCGGCGGCCGCTAGGTGGCGTTTCCGTCTAATTCCGCGTCGAGTATGCAAATTAGCTAGTTACGGCGATCCACGAGCGTACGTCCAGCCGGTGCATTTTTTTACGTCGTTTGCGTTCGCTTTTTTCCCGCGTATAGTTAAAGCTACTATATGGTGGCGTACTCAATGTTAAGTATGGCTGTCGTTCCCGCCTCACATTTTGAATTTTTTACATTGTTTGCGTAAGTCGTTCGCGAATAGGGATTTGCATAGAATGACGTCACCGTCGTGAGCATTGGCTTGTTCCGGGTTAATTTCGAGCATGCGCACTGGGATACCCCCACAGACGGCGCATGCTCAGTTAAAAAAAACGTAGTTTACGTCGGGTCACGGCGTATTTACATAAAACACGCCCCCATCACAGAGATTTGAATGCCGCGCCATTACGCCGCTAAAGATACACTACGCCACCGTAACTTACGGCGCGGATTCTTTGTGGATTTGAAAAAAAAAGTAAGTTACGGCAGCATAGTGTATCTTAGATACGCTATGCCCGGCGGATAAATGTGCTGCTGTACGTGGATCTGCCCCTTCATTTTCATCAGCTTTAAGTCACCGCTTTTTGGGCGGTCGGACTTTAGTCTGACAGTGTGTATGCAAGACTGATGGAAGACAGCTTGAACGGAATTCTGACATAAAATTCCATCAGAGTTTAGCCCATAGGAAATTCCTATTGTGTGTATAGGGCATTAGTCATTTAAAAAAAAATAATGAATTAGGAAAAGTAATAGGAAGCTTTATTTGGGCCCAAAAAACACCTAGAATAAAAAGAGAAATTTTAATTAGAACTAAGAAAAATGGAGGTCTAGCACTACCTGACTTCTCTAAATATCTACAAGCAGCCTCTCTGACTAGATTACAGACTGCCATCATAACATAGAGGACAAACAATGGGTTAAATTAGAAGAAGATATTATAGGAGTACAACTTAAAACCCTCCCATGGATAAAACCCCATTTAAGACCTGGAAATAAAAATTAACAACGGAGTTCCCAGTTGAAGCCAGTTATGGAGAAACATGTCGGGTGGAGCTATTCTTAAAACGCCATCACACTCATATACTCCAGCTCTTTGGTTCGTTCCTTGGCTGTATATTTTATTTACAATATATTTTTTTTATGCTGTTTTTTTCTTTTCTGAGTTTTTACATATTTTTTATGATGAAGTGACTTGCTGTGAGAATTTTAAAAGTGGATTGGTGCCTGCTGTGAAGTTTTTAAAGTGTTTTTTTTTATAAATTATTTGGATATACTACACTATGAGGATCTATTTTTTCTCCCTCCATTTCCACTGAGTCTACGTGTTCAGAATTTATTATCCCGCATCTTCCAAGCTGAAAACTGAAATCTGACTACCATTCTTCTTGTGTCATATGGCCTGGAAAGACAGCTGAAGCCTTTTCTCTTCCTTCTTGCAAGATAGAAGCACTCCTCCCCAAGATAGTTGATTATACACCTGGGGCCGGCAGGCTAATGCACAAGCTCATTTGACCTCCTTAAAACCGGGGTCCAACGATTGGGTAAGAGTCAGTATTTATATTTCTTCAGCTGAATATAAAGATTCAAGTTTCTTCAAGATGTTGGGTTAAAGTCTGCAGCGATTAATGAACTATTGCTTGGAAGTATCTGGTGGTCAGGATTTTCTTTGATATATTTTTTTGAGGACTTTGATCACTCAATTACCCCTTCTTCTTTTTTTATTCATTTTGGGGTGATTTAAATCTTTTTTGTTCACCTGGTACAGGGTGTATCAACACATCATTTTTTTTTATCACTTTATGGTTTTGATATAACATTATTTCACTCCCTTGTGATTGCACATTTAAATGTTTGGAGTTGCGTGCTTATTTCTTTTTTGTATGTAACACAGAGACTTGTTGGAGATGCAGGGCAGGAAGAGGGACCACGGATCACATTTGGTACAGATGTCATCTGGTGAATAGTTTCTGGATTAAGGTATTTGACATATATCAGAAAGTATCGGGAGTAGAAAAGACTCCAAGTATAGAGTTCTCATTGTTATCCCTGATGACAGAATCAATAAGCAATATTAAAACGGATATTCTTCACCACATGACAATGGCAGCCAGAATAATAATAGCTCGTAAGTGGAGAAAAAACCAAAAGCCCTACAATAACAGAATGGATATGTGAGATGAACGAAATACAACATATGGAAAGTCAGATAAGAGAAGAAGGATATATAAAGAACGAAATGGCAGGAATATGGCAAAAATGGGATGAATTTCGGTCCTCGACAAGTATGATAGAATATCTATAAATGGAAAATAACAGGTAACCCCCTATGGGGGTATAAGAGGAAAGAAGAGGGAATAGGGAGACATTTGAAGAGAAAAGAGAAAGTAAAATATATATTTTTTCTTCCTTTTGGGATGGGGTATGAATTGGTATGGTAGCGAGCAAGAATATGTGAGTGTGAATGTAGTAGTTATTTATGATATAGAAGCTAATAGACATTAATCAAGAAGATTCTTTTTTTATACAACAAGAAGAAATACATGCATATTGTAATGCGTATTGTAATGAATCTTGCATATTTGTAAATATTTTGCATATAAATTAATAAAGAGAAAATTGAAAACAGTTCACTAAAATAGCTGAGTTAGGTGATTTCCTTCTCTAACCAAACAAAAAAAAAGGGTTGGGCTTTAGATACACTTTAAACAAAGTACGGTAACTAACACAGTAGCAGACCACTTTCTAGCAACAAATGTGAACTATTTGTAGACATATAGACCAGTACCTAATTAAGCAAATATGACAACCGAGTGCTATAGAGATTGTGTAGATTGTCCCTTTCTGAATAAATCAGTAATAGCTATATTGAGGGAAAAAACTGGGCAGGGAAAGACCATGTTGAAAAGAAGGAGGTTGTGGTAGTTTAAGTTTTGTAGCACTGCAAAAGTTAGCAACAAGACACGGGGTGGTCATCATGTACAAGCAAATGTTATGGTAGCCAAGTGTTTCCATACATGCTATCCAAGCTCTTTATTAGATACATATACAAGCCAGCCAGGTTTAGGACTATAAATACAAGATTTGGCTGTGGAGTGCAGAGGATGAGAACCACATTTAAAATTGAAGATTAAACTGAAATACATAAATCCCTTTAAAACAAAATGATGTCTAGTACCACTTTCAGATCAAAGCTGGTAGAAACAATCGGGGCCCCTTATACATCCATTAACTCTATGGAGAAGTGGTATAAGAAGTGGGTTTTTTAGAAACGCTGCTTTGTACCTTGTTTTCCAAAAGGGACTAAAAAATGGCACATGGTTCATGAATAAATGTCTACAGACAGTTGTGAAGTATGAAGAGAGGGGCAAGGGTGTGATTTAATCAAAATTAATGGCCTCTTCAAATGTGAAAAATACAGGACATTCTTACCAGTGGCGGCCCGTCCATAGGGGGCGCTCGGGCGCCGCCCCCCCCCCCCCCCAAGCTGTAAAAAAATTAATAAATTTTTTTTTTTTTTTTTTTTTTTTTGTAAATGTCACTTTAAGAGTGATCAGGCGCCGGACATGCGGCGGTCTATGGAGAGCTTCCCAGCCTGCAATCAGCTGATTGCAGGCTGGAAAGCTGATTTGCCCGTGTTTAGGGCGTGTGCAGGGCGCAAGCTGTGCGCCCGCACACACTCCCACTCTCCAGTGATTTGTTAAAATGCCCTAGTGGTGTGATGGGATTGGCCAGCGGGGACCAAAGTAGAGGTCAGTGGGAAGTGCCATTTAAATCACTTCCGGTTTCTGGAGTGCTTGTGGGGGCATCAGAGGAGCGGCGCCATTGAAGGTAAGCAGTTATATTCATACCTCCACTCCCCGCAGCTAAATCCATCCATGCCTGCCACCACCAGCCGAACCACCACCGTGCCCCGCAGCATCTCCCCGCGCTAGTATTGCCACTGACAGCCAGCCCCGTCACCACCAGCACCCCCCCCCCCCCAGTTGAGGACGGGATTCCCGCTCCCCTCTCCAGGGTCCCACCGAGCAGCACTACACACAGCTTCAAGTCTGTATGCTCTGATCGAACTGACTGTGTGAAGGGAGGAGGGGGGGGGATTCTGCTTCACCTTTTCCCCCAGCTATTCACTCGTAATCTGCTGGTGGCTGACCTCTCCTGCCAGGCACATGTCTCTTGTCTTCACCAGCAGATTACGAGTGAAAAACTGGGGGAAGGGTGAAGCAGGACCCCCCCTCCCTTTACAGTCAGTGCTGCTCCAAGCATACAGACTTGAAGCTGTGTGCAGCTGGACTCGAGAGGAGAGCAGAAGGGGGGGGGGGGACTGCTGATCGTAGTAAATGTTTCTCCCATTCACCACTAAATCTCTCTCATCTGTC